>NW_024425230.1:5357891-5373185 GCF_017311325.1 Ursus maritimus | reverse complement strand
GTAGGGAAATGGATTGTCACCATGGCCCTTAGACTTCCAAGATAAAGGTGCAAAATTAAGCTTGGGGGTGGGGGTGGGCTGCAGAACAAGGGGCACTTCATGTCTCAGGACATGGTGCATTGTGTAGTCTCTTGTATGACAAGGACATGCCAGGCCAACCCTGAGCTTACTTTAAGAACCAGGAGAGGCCCACGTCATGGACAATTCCTAAAATGGAAGCACAGAGATGACTGGGGTAAATCACGGGTGTGTCAGCCCCAAGGGCAGCAGAGCAAGGTCTTCCCAGAAGCAGCAAGGCTCTACCTGGCAGGGATAGCACCCAGGGTATCTGCTTCAGCTCCACGCATTTGCCTTCTCTGGGGTGAACTCCTAAGCTCTTGTCTCAGCAACTGAGAAACTTAATCTAATCTCACCAAGGGGTGGGTGGGTGGTTTAGTCACACCAATCCTTAGCACCACGTGAAATTCCACAGTAATCTAATAAAACAATTGAATGAAACACCAAACAGAAAAGGAAATTAATTTCAAAGTTCTCATTTTATATTTCATAAAAGTCAATACAACATCTTACTCATGCATATTCATCCAGCCATCAAATTTCCATTACATTTATAAGGAAAACTATGTAAGAGTAAACTAAGATCAAATAGAAAATAATTCCCTGGAAGGAGACTCAAAATCCTTCAAACCTAGGAAATGAGTTTACTTTAGACTTATCTGCTTAAACCAAGAGAGATGCCTTTAGAATTTGCATCAGCAGTAATGTGCCTTTGACTTCTCAGAATGTGAGTTGGTGGACAGCACAAATCTGTAATAGCAAGGGCTGGGGTTCATGGAAGGGAATGATTTTACTAGACGAGGCCTTGCAGAGATATGAAGCTAGCTCTCTCCTTTTTCCACAAGGAGCCTAGAGCGTGACCACGCCATGCACTGTCCAGGGTGGTGAGCTATGGCTGACGCAGGTGGAAATGCAGAGTCTCTACCCACTTCCTGGTCAAGAGATAGAATGCACAGCCAGCCAGCTAAGCACACCACCACAACACAGGCAGGCAAGAAGGCAGTGTCCAGCCCATTTCTCAATTTCAGAATTTAGAGACTTATTATTTCAACCCACTTCTCGGTCTGTTACTATGAACGATAAAGAATCTATCCCCAAAGTGTGGTGAAAGTGGCTCCTATGTTGCCTGCTCAGTCTCATCTGTGTGAAGGCCATCTTATTCTTGGGTTGACACATAGACTATTTGGAATACAGCAGTATAACCAAGGGCAAATAAAACTCTACCTCCAACTTCTAAGGGTAAAATATTTTCAAATTAGATTACCAATAGAAGCTATCACTTAAATGTCTGTGGATCTCAGGAATAGGATGAATAGTGAATAGGATGGTCTGTGGTCATCCTCAGGGATGGACATCTAAAAGGATGAGGCGCCACCTGTTATTTTATCTAGTGGCACGTCCTTATCTAGTGGCACGTCCCCCCGTAGCCATTTAGAGTGCTCCAAGTGAAGAATGTGGTTCAGCACAAAGCTGAAAAATTATTCTCATTTGTCCCTTTGAAATCAATAATTTGGTTTTACATACATTTTTGATGGAACAAGAAGTATCAAGAAATATCCAGTCATAGCATTTGGAGAGTTCTCTAGTAAAAACTCTATTCTCTTCTAAGGTATTATGTTTTCTTTTTGCATGTGAGTGCCATGAGGGATCTGGGGAAGANCGGGGAGTATTGGGTGCTCAGTACCACTCTAGACACTACAGTGATCGTCGAAGCCATCCACCCTCCCCAACTGACAAGATGACCCTCCACTCAGGAGCTCAGTTCCTGCAAGAAGAAGCCTTATAGGGAACTCAGTGATGAACAACCTGCATACACTTAGAGTCAGATTAAGCACATTTAAGCAAAAAGCACAGTTGCCTCGTTTCTCCTGTTTTCATTTTCAATGGGGAAAGAAATGTACTACGAGTAAACATTTGCTTCATTCCATCACAGAAACCCCGAGGCCAATGACCCTGGTAAGACAGGCAAATAAACCCTCTGGGATGTGCCACACAGAGTCCCGGGGTTTAAGTCATTAGGAGTCAAACCCAAGAGGAAACTTTACAGGAGGTTGGCATCATTTCCACTGGCTGTCCTGGGTGGCAGTCATGTTCTCCCCAGGATCAGGATGCAGCCCAGCAGTTCCATGAGGCCAGTAGCTCCTCCCCAAGCCAACACTCTCCCTTCTGCAGTTTGAGAAGGCATGGAGTCTTCAGACTAGAACCAACAGTCTCCAAAGACCAGGAGCCCTTCAAGTGAGAGCAATCTCAATGCCTCTTTGAGGGAGGCTGGAATTCTGGAAGCCACAACTTCTGGCTATTCAACTAATTTGCCCACCCTTCCTTCAGTTTCCACCCCTTGGACGACAAGCACACGGAGGTGCGGTGCACACAAGCACACACTCACATGTGCACATGCACACACCCCCCAACTTGGTCATCCCAGATCCTCTCCCAAGGTGGCTCAGGTAGTGGACCGCCAACGTGCGTTTAGCACGCCCCCTGCTGGCCCTGCGGGAGCTGACTCAGCCTTTAGTCTCTGGGCCTAAGACACAAGTAAATGACCTTAAAATCCAAAGGGAACAAAAAGAAAAGCAAGGCAATTTTGGCTTCTTAGAAACGGAAGACATGATACTCTAAGCATACAAATGGGATGAAGAGGCTTTAAAGTGCTTGTTTTTGAAATGTTTTAAGAAATAAATGACGAATATCTAAAGATTAAGTGGAAACACATTTCTATTTTTACAAGTACTGCAGTGAGTTAAATTTAAAAAATTTTTTCAAAATTATGGTGAATATTTTCACAGGTCTACAGGTTAAAAAAAATGGATTTGTGGCCAGAGTGGTTTCACAGCCTCAATTTCTGAAGAGTTCATAGCCCGGAGCCTGAAAAAACAATTTTCATACTATTTCACATAGTACTGGGAATACTTCAATTATAGAAAAATCTCAGCCATGACTTCAGAGCTCAAGTTCTAAAGCAACTACATGCTGTGGGACCAAAGTCACTGAAAAGTCGGAGAAAATTCTGCTACCAGGCTTCCTGTCTCATCCAGTCTTGCCGTTGTGAATATATTTGGCAACTGCAAGAGGTGCGAGGCTGGGTACACACTGCTTCCTTCAGTGGGGGTTGCACCTCCCCTTCTCTACAAGGTGAGAACAGACAGTTCAGCTTCTTGACACTCCACTGCTGGCCTCCACCAGGGCTGAGGGCCCCAGCAGCAGTTACTTCCCATGGAGACACATGCCATAGCAGATCCAGGCTGAGACCCACACCTGGCAAGATTCCATGAAGCAATCGGTTCCATCCATTGCCACCCTGAACATCACCTTAAAGTATACCACTGTTTCCTCATTTTCTTCGCTCCTCTCCAGGGTTTCAAAGCTTCACATTCCTGACCAGACTCAAACTTTTACATAGCATATGGTACTTACTTCTTTACACACCCAATATGATCACACTAATAATTTAAGGCATGCTTATTTTAAGCAATTAGGGGTGGTCATTAATTATTAAATACAAAAATGTCAATACTTTTGTCCCTTATTGAATACCCTTTCGATATGATAGGCTTAAGTAGATAATCAGACTGCCTTGGGAACTCACTTACTTTTGTTCCCATAATAATCAGTACTAATGGAACACTTACACACACAGTAATGGTGGCTTGCTGCTTGCATTTAGGGGGGAAATTCCTGCAGAACTTGATGTGCTGTGCAGGTAGGTCTCCAGCCTCTGCACTCTCTCCACGCTGCCTGGGTGTTTAATTGGCCTAGAGGATGGGGGGACACACCAGCTGCTATAGTAAGAAAATGAAAGGCAGGGAGGGCCCTACAGAAGCCGCCTCTCCCAGACCCATCCTGAAGGCTGTGGGGGTGCTGAAGGAAGGAGACCTACAGATTTTCCTGAAGCAATCAAGGCCTGTAAAAATTTAGGCCACAGTGTCCACCTTTTCCTGGACACACCATGTGCCACATCAAATATAATATCTTTTAAAAAAAAATTTTATCTCACAACTCACTCTCATTTATAAAGATAAGGTAAGGCAATAAGCATGTAGTGTTATGCATGACACTTTCCCCCGGATCCTTGTGGTGTGGATGAAGCGATTCCCAGATCCATTGGGATCTAACAAGTTTCCTTTCAGCTACTCTCAAATCTATTGATTCTCAAACCAATAAATAAAAATAAAAATCGTTTTCACTTGTGTAATGCCATTGAGTTTAGAAAGCAAAGGCAAATCCATTTTATTGCAAAGATTCTCAAAGGGCTGCAATAGCTGCACCGGGAGGAGGGTACACTTGAGCGGTTATGTCCAATGAAGGAAAGTTTTTGTTAATGATGACATCACTGACATCTCTCAAATTTAAAGGAGCACTTAAAGCACAGCAGATGCAATTTTTTCCCCTCCAGTGAGAAGATACTAGGGAAGGCCTCCGGGTTCACAGCCAAATTGCATTAACGGTTCCCCTGCTGTCCAGCTAGACCCAGCGGAGCAAGCGAGCAAGCAAGCAAGCTGTGCGCCGGGCCACAGTGGCCCACGCAGCCACAGCCCGGGCACCCGGCGAGCGGCCTCACGCGCTGCTCCTGGGCCCCGTCGTGCCCCGGAGTCTGCCGGCGCCGCGGGACCCCCGGCGCGCCCACACGGACTGGGGGGCCGGTCCTCCCACGCCTGTCATCACGTTCCAGTGCAGACAGCTAAGGGGCCCGGAGGAGATGCCGGCCCGGACCCAGCCCGAGCGCCGCGCCCTGCCTAGGAGATGCGCGCCCGGCCGGAGCCGGCGCCCGCGACGCCCGCGGGGTCCAGAGCGGAGCCCGCAATGCAGCGCGCCGCGAGCCCTGCGCGGGCCCGCGCCCCCCGCGCCCCCTGTGCCTTCGCGCCTTGGCCCCAGGGTCGCCCGGCCTCTGAGCCCACCTGCCTCTCCGCAAAGCGCGGAGGGACCGGGCGCCCGCGCTCCGACAGCGCACCTGCCTGGTCGGCGGCCCCGGCCCCGCCGCCGCCAGTAGCACCGCGGCCGGCGAGCGCCGTCTCACCTGCCGCGCCGCGCCGCTCCGCTCTGCCAGCCTGCAGCGCCGCAGTCGCCGCTACCCGACTTCCATTTTCTCTCTCTTTAAAGGAAAATCAGATCAGCTGTTTTGCTCGCGCTCCGGCTCCGCTGCCCCCTCCTCAGCTGCCGCTCGCGGTCCCGGGGGCCTCTCCTCCCCCGCCTCCTCCCGCGCTCCGCTCCGCCCCTCGCGCCCCTCCGCTCCGCCCGCGGTCGCGCGCAGCGCCCGCCTCCTGGCTCCGCCCTCAGCCGCCCGGCGCGCGCCCTCCCCTGACGTCACCGGCCGCAGCCGCGCCCCGCCCCCGCTTCTCGAGGACGAGCGCGCGCCGCGCGCCCCGCCCCCGCCCCGCCGGAGCCGGCCCTGGAGCGCGCGTACCCGCGGCTACTACCCGCAGCGCGGGCGGGACCTCCCGGAAGAGTGCACTCTTTCCCTGGCAGGAGTGCTTGCTCTTCGTGGTGCCCCTTGGCACCTGCTTCGGGGGCTGCAAGAGAAGCTGCTTAAATAGCCTGCTTTGCTTGCTCCACCTTTGCACTGTGTGCGTCCACCTTCCTCATTTCGTCCCCTCTGCTCACTCTTCCCAAACTTTATCTCACTCATCCTGTCTCGGCTCTATTTCCAAGCCCTACTTGGGGGCCAATGCATCACTTAAATGCGAAGTTGCTCCTTTAGTCTCCTAAACCGGTGTTCTGACCTTTCTCCATTTCTTGCCTTCCTCTTACTACTTCTTCATGCCATCACTTCCAGTGGTTCCTGTCACTGATACCATGGCCTGTCCACTGCTTTCTGTCCACTCTCACATCACCCTCCGGGTGTAACCACGCCCTCCCTTCCAAATAATGCGTTATGTTACAGGTTAGTTAATACCATCCTCATGCCTTTCTTGACAACTGTTATTTTACTTAGTTTAGGACTTTTTGCTTAGCTTTGAACTAATAATTGTTTAGTAATTTATTTGACGTTTTGAATTGATATACAGTAAAATTGACTTTTTGGGGGGAGAGAGGGGTTTAAACACTTGTTTGGATTCTCGTAACCACCAACACAATTAGGGTAATCACCCAAAGAATTCTGTCCTGTCCTTTTGTAGCCACACCCTCCCCAACCCGAATACACAACCATTGACATAGTTTTGCAGACATCACTGTAGTTTTGCCTTTTTGAGATTATTATGTACATGGAATTATGCCATACGCAACACTTTGAGTCTGACTTTATTCATTCACCATTATGCCTTTGAGATTCACCCATGTTATTATATGTATCAATAGTTCTTTTTATTGTTGGATGCTATCCCATTATTTGTACCACATTTTGTTTATTCAACCATTGAAGGATATTTGGGCGATTTCCAGTTTTTGGCGATTGTGAATAGATATTCTTCAAACAGTTGCATGCAGAGTTTTGTATGCACAAAAGTTTTCAGACTAGTTGGGTAAATACCTTGGAGTGTCAATGGAAATCTCATTTAACATTATAGGAATCCTACAGTTTTTCAAAGTGTGTACACCATTTTCATAGCCACTAGCAATGTATGAGTCTCACCTTCCTGCATCCTTGCCAGCACTTGATATTTGATATATATCTCAGTGTGTATAATTTATACCACAAATATATATATGTATATATTATGCATATATGACATTTTCATAGTTGCAGAGATGTATGTCATTGTCATTTTAGTTTTCAATTCCCTAGTTAAAAATGATGTTGAGCACCTTGTCATATGTTTATTTGCTAGCTGTATACCTTCTTTGATGAGGAATCTGTTCACATCCTTTGCCCATTTTTAATTTGGGTCTTTTTTTAATTTTCTTATTGAGTTTTAAGAGTTCTTTGTATATTTTTAGAAGTATATGTATATTTATGGTATATGTGTTTCGCAAATGTTTTCTGCCAGCGTGAGGCTTGTTTATCATTCTCTTCACAGTGTCTTTGGAGAGAAGTTTTTAATTGTAATAAAAGTCTCACTTAGCATTTTTTCTTTCAAGAATCATACTTTTGGTATTATATCTAAAAATACCACCAAATCCAAGGTCACATAGAATTAAGTCTAAAATCTTCTTCAAGTTTTATAGTTTTACATTTTGCATTTATGATCCAGTTTTACTTAACTTTTGTGAGTGTAAAAGGCCTATGTCAAGATTCTTTTTTTTTTTTTTTGCATGTGGATACTCAGTTGCTTAGCGTCATTCGTTGAAAAAACGTTTCTTTCCCCACTGAATTACCTTTGCTTCTTTGTCAAAGACCAGCTGACTATATTTATGTTGGTATATTCTGTTGCATTGATCCATATGTCTATTTTTTGACCAATAGTATCAGACCATCTTGATTATTGTACTTTTATAGTAAGTCTTGAAGTTGGATAGTGTCGTTCTTCTGTATTATGTTGGATATTCTAGTGCTTTTGGTTCTTCATATAAACTTTAGAATCAATTCCTAGATAACTGCAAAATAGCTTGTTTGGATTTTAATTGGGATTCCATCGATCTGTGGGTCAAGTTTGGAAGAATTTGCGTCTTAACAAGATTGAGTCCTCCAATCCATGGATGTAAAATATCTATCCATTTAATTTAGAGCTTCTTTGACTTTTTCTGCAATGTTTTATGGTTTTCTGTATAAAAGTTCTATACATATTTTGAGTTATATGTAAGTATTTTTTGGAGTTATTGAAATTTTTTCTTAATTTGTAATTTCAGTTGTTCATTGCTGGAATATAGGAAAGCAGTTGACCCTTGTATATTAACCTTGTATCTTGTAACCATGATATACTTGCCCCAGGAGTATTTCTGATGATTCTTTGGAATTTTCTACATAGAATATTGTCATCTACTAATAGAGACAATTTTATTTCTTCCTTTTCAATCTGCATAGATTTTATTGTCTTTTCTTGTCCTCTTGAGTTAGCCAGGATTTCCAGTATAATGTGGAATAGGAGTGATAAGAGAGAACATCCTTGCCTTGTTCCTGATTTTAGGGGGAAGCATCTGGTTTCTCACCATTAAGTATGATGTTAGCTATAGGTTTTTTCTGCATATTCTTTTACCAAATTGAGGAAGTTTCTATTTCTAGTTTGCTGAAAGCTTTCTTTCTTTCTTTCTTTCTTTCTTTCTTTCTTTCTTTCTTTCTTTCTTTTTGAATGAATTGGTGTTGAATTTTATCAGATGCTTTTTCTGCATCTGCTGATATGATCACGATATTTCTTATTTAGCTTATTGATGTGATGGATTACTTTTTTGATGTTTGAATGTTGAGTCAATCTTGCATATCTGGGATAAATCCTACTTGGTTGTGGTATTTATTTTTTTTAAAGATTTTTTAATTTATTTATTTGACAGAGAGAGAGAGACAGCCAGCAAGAGAGGGAACACAAGCAGGGGGAGTGGGAGAGGAAGAAGCAGGCTCCCAGCGGAGCAGGGAGCCTGATGCAGGGCTCAATCCCAGGACGCTGGGATCACGCCCTGAGCCTAAGGCAGACGACCAACGACTGAGCCACCCAGGCACCCCTGGTTGTGGTATTTAATCGTTTTTATACAGTACTGGATTCATTTATTTGAGAGAGAGAAAGAGAGAGAGGGCACACACAAGCGGGGGAGTGGCAGAAGGAGTGGGAGAAGCCAACTCCCTGCTCAGCAGGGAGCCCCATGCAGGACTCAGCCCCAGCACAGAGCTCAGAAGCTTTACTAACTGAGCCACCCAGGCTCCCTGCCATGCTGGATTCAATTTGCTGTTTTCTTACAGAAGATTTTCATGTCTATGTTCATGATAGTTATTGGTTTATAGTTTTCCTTTCTTGTAAAATCTGTATCTCATTTTTTTTTGTTTTTAAATATTGTTTATTTATTTATTTATTTGAGAGAGAGAGAGAGAGAGAGAGAGAGCACAAGTAGGGGGAGCGGGAGCCAGAGGCTCCCTGCTGACGAGGGAGCCTGATGGGGTCTGGATCCCAGGACCCTGGGGTCATGCCCTTGCCAAAGGCAGACCTCTATCTCGTTTTGGTATTAGGGTAATGCTGGACTCATAGGATGAATTAGGAAGTGCTCCCTCTGCTTTTTACCTCTGAAAATGATTGTAGAGAATTGGTATAATTTCTTTCTTAAACATTTGGTAAAATTCACTGGTGAAACCATCTGGTCCGGTGATTATTTTGGAAGGCTATTAATTTCTAATTCAATTTATTTATAAATACAGACTCATTTAGTTTATCTACTTGTTTTTGCATACATTTTGGTAGTTGTGTCTTTAAAGGAATTGGTTCATTTCTTCTAAATATTCACATCTGTGGGTATAAAGTTGTTCATTGTCATTCTTTATTATTTTTTTAAAGTTCATGAAGTCAGAAGGAATGAACTCTCTTTTTTTTATTTTAAAGATTTTATTTATTTATTTGACAGAGAGAAAGAGAGCCACAGAGAGGGAACACAAGCAGGGGGAGTGGGAGAGGAAGAGGCAGGCTCCCAGCGGAGAAGACTGATGTGGGGCTCGATCCCATAACGCCAGGATCACGCCCTGAGCCGAAGGCAGACGCTTAACAACTGAGCCACCCAGGCGCCCCCCCCTTTTTTAATAATAATATTTTTTTATTATATTATGTTAGTCACCATACAGTACATCCCTATTTTTTGATAGGCTGGTGATGGGTATTAAGGAGGGCACATATTGCATGGTGCACTGGGTGTTATACGCAAGTAATGAATCATGGGATGAACTCTCTTTCATTTCTGATATTGTTACACTGTGACCAATATCTTTTTATCTTGGTAAGCCTGGCACAGTTTTACAAATTTTAAAGATCTGTGCAAAGAACCAGCTTTGTTTTTTGTTTTGTTTTTTAAATTTTCTCTATCGCTTTTCTTTTTTTCTTTTTTCTTTTTTTAACCACCTCCATAATCATCATTTCTTCTCTATAGTTGGGAGTCAGCTTCTAGGTTTGCCTCTCTTTATCTTTTTTTTTTCCAAGTTTTTACTTAAATTCCAGCTAGTTTACATACAGTGTAATGTTAGTTTCAGGTGCAGAATTTAGTGATTCTTCACACACAAAACGTGTTGCTAATCCCAACAAGTGCTCTCCTTAATACCCATCACCTATTTAACCCATCCCTCACCATCCTCCTCTCCAGTAACCATCAGTTTATTCTCTATAGTTAAGAGTTTGTTTCTTGGTTTTCCCCTCTTTTTTCCCCCTGTATGTTCATCTGTTTTGTTTCTTAAATTCCACATATGAGTGCAATCATATGGTCTTTGTCTTTCTCTGACCGACTTATTTCACTTAGCATAATACTCTCTAGCTCTATCCATGTTGTTGCAAATGGCAAGATTTCATTCTTTTTGGTGGCTTAATAATATTCCCCACATCATACACAAAAATGAACTCAAAGTGAATTAAAGACCAAACTGTGAGACGGGAAACCATTAAAATCCTGGAGGAGAACACAGGCAGTAACCTCTTTGACATCAGCCGCAGCAACTTCTTGTTAGATATTTCTCCTGAGGCAAGGGAAACAAAAGCAAAAAATAAAATATTGGGATTACATCAAAATAAAAAGTGTACAGTGAAGAAAACAATCAGCAAAACTAAAAAGCAACCTATGGATGGGAGAAGATATTTGCAAATGGCCTATCTGATGAAGGGTTAGTATCCAAAATCTATAAAGAATTTACAAAACTCAAAACCCAAAAACAAATATTCTAGTTAAAAAATGGACAGAAAACATGAATAGGTTTATTTCAAAGAATACATACAGAGGGCCAATAGATACGTGAAAAGATGCTCAACATCACTCATTATCAGAGAAATACAAATCAAAACTACAATGAGATATCAGCTCACACCTGTCAGAATGGCTAAAATTAACAACGCAGGAAACAACAGGTGTTGGCAAGGATGAGGAGAAAGGGGAGCACTCTCACACCGTTGGTGGGAATGCAAACTGGTGCAGCCACTGTGAGAAATAGTATGGGGATTCCTCAAAAAGTTAAAAATAGATCTACCCTAGATCCAGCAATAGCAGTGTTAGGTATTCACCCAAAGGATACAAAAATACTAATTCAAAAGAGTACATACACCCTGATGTTTATGGCAGCATTATCAACAACAGCCAAATGATGGGAAGAGCCCACATGTCCATCAATTGATGAATGGATAAAGAAGATATGGTATATATATATATGTACAATGGAAGACTGTGTTTTCTCTTTTATCATGCCTTGTAAATTTTTCTTGAAATCCAGACATATTGTATTGTGTAATGAGAAATGAGGTAAATTGTCCTCTACAATGAGGATTGATGTTAATATGGGTAGGGTTGAGGCTTTGTTTTATGGCTGCGGTTGTAGGTACCAGAGGCTTCAAATTCTCTATTGTCCTTGTTGTCTTCTCTCTTAATTTTGGGCCTCCCTAAGGACTCCTCCTCAAAGAGTCTGTGTTGTGCAGCTTTTTTATCTGTAATCACTGTTAGTATCCTGGAACCCTGTCACTATAGTGGTAAGGAATGGGTGAAGGGGAGTGTTTCATAATCTTCCGATTGTATCAAGTCTTTTAGCATACATGTTTCTCTGCCCTGTGACCTTGACAGGTATTTCTTCTTATATGGATTTCCCTTCCCCCATGCCTTAGGTAAGACAGGCAGGCTATAGGGGGTGGCTTGAGAGGACTATCCTTTTTTATGGTAGTGGGACAGGACTCCAATAAAAGCTTTCCCCCTGGAAAGTAGGCCTCTTTTATGAACAAGGCTCTGGTATATTTCACAAGGATTAGTCTTCCTCTCCCTACTAATGCCAAAAGGGAATCTTCCTTGGACCTTCCTTGTGAGAACCTGCCAAGGTTTGTAGAGGTAATGTCCACGAAAGTGTGGGAGTCTTCCTAAGATTGGGCCCCCAAGAATTTCTCACTTTCAAATTGGTCCACACCCAGCCTCTTGTAATTTGTCAAAATTACCATTTAGGTGTTTACCAGTGTGAGGCCTCAGTAGCTTCTCCAGGTGAGCAGATCTCAGTGTGACCTTCTAGATTCACATGTCTTCAGATTTCCAGGTGGTAGTTTGTCCTGCAACACCAATTTTCTGAGGGGTCTAGGAAAAGTCATTGCTTTTCCATTTGTCCAGTTCTTTTTGTAGAGACACTGGGGCCTTCCTTCTTGCTCTTCCAGCCAGAAAATTAGGACTCTAATCTCCCCCATCTGCCACACACTTCCCACAACTACATCTCCATTCAGGGCCAAGTTGCAGGAGTATAGCAAAAGAAAAAAAAAAAGCAACAGAGACATTCTACACACTCTTTAGAACACATCTCTTTTAGTCAGAGAGAAGGGTCATCTATCCAGTGTTTTAGGTGCCTGCCTGGCCTCAATTGCCTCTGCTGTCACCATTACCATGGTATGGTATTGCTTGAGGAGTGGGGTAGGAAAGAAGGGCCCAAAAGAATTGTAAAATAATTCCCAATTCAAAACAATGGAAATAAATCATTTCATGTGAATGAAATATCCTAGAGGGTGAGAAAACAAGACATATTCTCTCCCATTCTCAATGCGTTGGAAGGGACAGAGATGTGACCCACATTGTAGTCATCCTCAGAACAGGAGAATCATGTATAGATGCCATTGACAGGTGTGTCTTTGACCCTTTGACACTGGGCACCCGATGAAAACTACCAGGTGAGCAGAGGAGACTGAGAAGAAGTCAGCAACATAGATTTGGAATCTCCCTGAATCCCCTGATAAAATCAGAGCAACTAAGATAATAAACTGAAAATGCTTGAACAACGTGTGCAGCCAACATAGGAGATAAGGTAATCTCACAAATACCAGGCTCAGAAAGGGTGGGGACAAACCATCAAGAGATAATACCCCAGTGCAATTTTAGAAACTGTGTGAGGAATGGAAGGAAAGACAAAGGAAAGGTAAAGCTGGCCTATAGTTTAAGGTAATTCCTTCTATTTCTTTTTGAACTAAAAGTGTTTATCATGCATGACTTTTTAAAACAGTCTTATTAAGGTATGATTGACCCAAAATAAACCGAACACACTTAAAGAGTACAATTTTCCAAGTTTTCACATATGCATATAGTCAAGAAACCATCACCATGAACAAGATGATTAGTATTTCCATTGCCCCCAATTTCCTTGTGGCCCTTGGTAGTCCCTTCCTCATGTCCTCCCTGTTCTTCCATCTTCTCTCCCAGGCAACCGCTGGTCTGCTTTCTGCTTTCGGGTGTTGACATTTTAAAAAATACCTTTTCTGTCTTCATTGAATTTGTTTTTCTCCTTTAATAGGTAATGGTTTTCCTATATGTTAACCCATACACTGTTAGGTCTCTTTTACCAATGTTTTGTTTAGGATAATGTGCATGAATGATATTGGCCTATAATTCTTCTTTCTCATGATCTCCCTGTTTTCAGTGTCAAAGTTATACTAAATCCATAAAATAAGTTGGAGGAAATCAGGATAGGCTGGGTTGTACAGCATAACAAAGGAGACTAAAAATCTCAAGGGGTTAAATGCAACTGTAAAATTTAAAAAATATATTTTTATGTTATGTTAGTCACCATACAGTACATCATTAGTTTTTGATGTAGTGTTCCATGATTCATTGTTTGCGTATAACACCCAGTGCTCCATGCAATACATGCCCTCCTTAATACCCATCACTGGCCTATCCCAATCCCCCACCCCCCTCCCCTCTGAAGCCCTCAGTTTGTTTCCCAGAGTCCATAGTCTCTCATGGTTCATTCCTCCTTCTGTTTACCCCCCTTTATTCTTCCCTTCCTTCTCCTACCGATCTTCCTGCTATTTATTATGTTCCATAAATGAGTGAAACCATATGATAATTGTCTTTCTCTGCTTGACTTATTTCACTTAGCATAATCTCCTCCAGTCCCGTCCATGTTGCTGCAAATGTTGAGAACTCGTTCTTTCTGCTGGCTGAGTAATATTCCATTGTATATATGGACCACAGCTTCTTAATCCAGTCATTTGTTGAAGGGCATCTCGGCTCCTTCCATGATTTAGCTATTGTGGACAATGCTGCTATGAACATTGGGGTGCATATGGCCCTTCTCTTCACTACGTCTGTATCTTTGGGGTAAATACCCAGTAGTGCAATTGCTGGATCATAGGGTAGCTCTATTTTTAACTTTTTGAGGGACCTCCGCACTGTTTTCCAAAGTGGCTGTACCAACTTGCATTCCCACCAACAGTGTAAGAGGGTTCCCCTTTCTCCACATCCTCTCCAACATTTGTTGTTTCTTGCCTTGTCAATTCTTGCCATTCTAACTGGCATAAGGTAGTATGTCAATGTGGTTTTGATTTGAATTTCCCTGATGGCTAGTGATGTTGAACATTTTTTCATGTGTCTCTTAGCCTATTCAACTGAAGCTGTTTCAAAAAATAGAAACAGAAGGAAAACTACCAAACTCATTCTATGAGGCCACTATTACCTTGATCCCAAAACCAGGCAAAGACCTCATCAAAAAGGAGAATTACAGACTGATATCCCTGATGAATATGGATGCCAAAATTCTCAACAAGATCCTAGCTAATAGGATCCAACAGTACATTGAAAGGATTCTCCATCACGGCCAAGTGGAATTCATCCCTGGGATGCAAGGGTGGTTCAACATTCGCAAATAGATCAGTGTGATAGGTCACATTAATAAGAGAAGAGACAAGAACCATATGATCCTTTCAATTGATGCAGAAAAAATGTTTGACAAAATACAGCATCCTTTCCTGATTAAAACCCTTCAGAGTGTAGGGGTAGAGGGTACATTCCTCAATTTCATGAAAACCATCTATGAAAAGCCTACAGTGAATATCATTCTCAATGGGGGAAAGCTGGAAGCCTTTCCCTTAAGATCAGGAACACGACAAGGATGCCCACTCTCGCCATTATTGTTCAACATAATACTAGAAGTCCTTGGAACAGCAATCAGACAGCAAAAAGGAATAAAAGGTATTCAAATTGGCAAAAAAGAAGTCAAACTCTCTCTCTTCACAGATGACATGGTACTTTATATGGAAAACCCAAAAGACTCCACCCCCAAGTTACTGGAACTCATAGAACAATTCAGTAATGTGGCAGAATATACAATCAATGCTCAGAAATCAGTTGCATTTCTATACACGAACAATGAGACTGAAGAAAGAGAAATTAGGGAATCGATTCCATTTACAATAGTACCAAAAATCATATGATATCTCGGAATTAACTTAACCAGAA
>NW_024425230.1:5354844-5357881 GCF_017311325.1 Ursus maritimus | reverse complement strand
TCAGCAACATAGATTTGGAATCTCCCTGAATCCCCTGATAAAATCAGAGCAACTAAGATAATAAACTGAAAATGCTTGAACAACGTGTGCAGCCAACATAGGAGATAAGGTAATCTCACAAATACCAGGCTCAGAAAGGGTGGGGACAAACCATCAAGAGATAATACCCCAGTGCAATTTTAGAAACTGTGTGAGGAATGGAAGGAAAGACAAAGGAAAGGTAAAGCTGGCCTATAGTTTAAGGTAATTCCTTCTATTTCTTTTTGAACTAAAAGTGTTTATCATGCATGACTTTTTAAAACAGTCTTATTAAGGTATGATTGACCCAAAATAAACCGAACACACTTAAAGAGTACAATTTTCCAAGTTTTCACATATGCATATAGTCAAGAAACCATCACCATGAACAAGATGATTAGTATTTCCATTGCCCCCAATTTCCTTGTGGCCCTTGGTAGTCCCTTCCTCATGTCCTCCCTGTTCTTCCATCTTCTCTCCCAGGCAACCGCTGGTCTGCTTTCTGCTTTCGGGTGTTGACATTTTAAAAAATACCTTTTCTGTCTTCATTGAATTTGTTTTTCTCCTTTAATAGGTAATGGTTTTCCTATATGTTAACCCATACACTGTTAGGTCTCTTTTACCAATGTTTTGTTTAGGATAATGTGCATGAATGATATTGGCCTATAATTCTTCTTTCTCATGATCTCCCTGTTTTCAGTGTCAAAGTTATACTAAATCCATAAAATAAGTTGGAGGAAATCAGGATAGGCTGGGTTGTACAGCATAACAAAGGAGACTAAAAATCTCAAGGGGTTAAATGCAACTGTAAAATTTAAAAAATATATTTTTATGTTATGTTAGTCACCATACAGTACATCATTAGTTTTTGATGTAGTGTTCCATGATTCATTGTTTGCGTATAACACCCAGTGCTCCATGCAATACATGCCCTCCTTAATACCCATCACTGGCCTATCCCAATCCCCCACCCCCCTCCCCTCTGAAGCCCTCAGTTTGTTTCCCAGAGTCCATAGTCTCTCATGGTTCATTCCTCCTTCTGTTTACCCCCCTTTATTCTTCCCTTCCTTCTCCTACCGATCTTCCTGCTATTTATTATGTTCCATAAATGAGTGAAACCATATGATAATTGTCTTTCTCTGCTTGACTTATTTCACTTAGCATAATCTCCTCCAGTCCCGTCCATGTTGCTGCAAATGTTGAGAACTCGTTCTTTCTGCTGGCTGAGTAATATTCCATTGTATATATGGACCACAGCTTCTTAATCCAGTCATTTGTTGAAGGGCATCTCGGCTCCTTCCATGATTTAGCTATTGTGGACAATGCTGCTATGAACATTGGGGTGCATATGGCCCTTCTCTTCACTACGTCTGTATCTTTGGGGTAAATACCCAGTAGTGCAATTGCTGGATCATAGGGTAGCTCTATTTTTAACTTTTTGAGGGACCTCCGCACTGTTTTCCAAAGTGGCTGTACCAACTTGCATTCCCACCAACAGTGTAAGAGGGTTCCCCTTTCTCCACATCCTCTCCAACATTTGTTGTTTCTTGCCTTGTCAATTCTTGCCATTCTAACTGGCATAAGGTAGTATGTCAATGTGGTTTTGATTTGAATTTCCCTGATGGCTAGTGATGTTGAACATTTTTTCATGTGTCTCTTAGCCTATTCAACTGAAGCTGTTTCAAAAAATAGAAACAGAAGGAAAACTACCAAACTCATTCTATGAGGCCACTATTACCTTGATCCCAAAACCAGGCAAAGACCTCATCAAAAAGGAGAATTACAGACTGATATCCCTGATGAATATGGATGCCAAAATTCTCAACAAGATCCTAGCTAATAGGATCCAACAGTACATTGAAAGGATTCTCCATCACGGCCAAGTGGAATTCATCCCTGGGATGCAAGGGTGGTTCAACATTCGCAAATAGATCAGTGTGATAGGTCACATTAATAAGAGAAGAGACAAGAACCATATGATCCTTTCAATTGATGCAGAAAAAATGTTTGACAAAATACAGCATCCTTTCCTGATTAAAACCCTTCAGAGTGTAGGGGTAGAGGGTACATTCCTCAATTTCATGAAAACCATCTATGAAAAGCCTACAGTGAATATCATTCTCAATGGGGGAAAGCTGGAAGCCTTTCCCTTAAGATCAGGAACACGACAAGGATGCCCACTCTCGCCATTATTGTTCAACATAATACTAGAAGTCCTTGGAACAGCAATCAGACAGCAAAAAGGAATAAAAGGTATTCAAATTGGCAAAAAAGAAGTCAAACTCTCTCTCTTCACAGATGACATGGTACTTTATATGGAAAACCCAAAAGACTCCACCCCCAAGTTACTGGAACTCATAGAACAATTCAGTAATGTGGCAGAATATACAATCAATGCTCAGAAATCAGTTGCATTTCTATACACGAACAATGAGACTGAAGAAAGAGAAATTAGGGAATCGATTCCATTTACAATAGTACCAAAAATCATATGATATCTCGGAATTAACTTAACCAGAAAGGTAAAGTAGCTATATTCTAGAAACTACAGAACACTGATGAAAGACATTGAAGAAGACACAAAAAGATGGAAAAACATTCCATGCTCATGGATTGGAAGAATAACCATAGTTAAAATGTCTATGCTATCCAGAGCAATCTATACTTTCAATGCCATCCTGATCAAAATACCAATGACATTTCTCAAAGAGCTGAAACAAACAAGCCTAAAATTTGTGTGGAACCAGAAAAGACCCCTAATCGCCAAGGAAATGTTGAAAAGGACAAATAAAGCTGGGGGCATCACATTGCCTGATTTCTAGCTATACTACAAAGCTGTGATCGACTGTAAATTTCTGGCTCTTGCTACCTCTCAGGGCATCTATGCTCATCCTCTCTGTCTTCCTGCATGCTGCCCTGTGCCCTAGGAGGTCCATCTGTATCAAAGGGCTTCCTTACTTTCCAGCTTCCTGTTGGGTTTGGCCAATGAGGAGAACTGGTGAGAGGAGAGGGAGCAAAT
>NW_024425230.1:5304619-5354834 GCF_017311325.1 Ursus maritimus | reverse complement strand
GTTTTCCTATATGTTAACCCATACACTGTTAGGTCTCTTTTACCAATGTTTTGTTTAGGATAATGTGCATGAATGATATTGGCCTATAATTCTTCTTTCTCATGATCTCCCTGTTTTCAGTGTCAAAGTTATACTAAATCCATAAAATAAGTTGGAGGAAATCAGGATAGGCTGGGTTGTACAGCATAACAAAGGAGACTAAAAATCTCAAGGGGTTAAATGCAACTGTAAAATTTAAAAAATATATTTTTATGTTATGTTAGTCACCATACAGTACATCATTAGTTTTTGATGTAGTGTTCCATGATTCATTGTTTGCGTATAACACCCAGTGCTCCATGCAATACATGCCCTCCTTAATACCCATCACTGGCCTATCCCAATCCCCCACCCCCCTCCCCTCTGAAGCCCTCAGTTTGTTTCCCAGAGTCCATAGTCTCTCATGGTTCATTCCTCCTTCTGTTTACCCCCCTTTATTCTTCCCTTCCTTCTCCTACCGATCTTCCTGCTATTTATTATGTTCCATAAATGAGTGAAACCATATGATAATTGTCTTTCTCTGCTTGACTTATTTCACTTAGCATAATCTCCTCCAGTCCCGTCCATGTTGCTGCAAATGTTGAGAACTCGTTCTTTCTGCTGGCTGAGTAATATTCCATTGTATATATGGACCACAGCTTCTTAATCCAGTCATTTGTTGAAGGGCATCTCGGCTCCTTCCATGATTTAGCTATTGTGGACAATGCTGCTATGAACATTGGGGTGCATATGGCCCTTCTCTTCACTACGTCTGTATCTTTGGGGTAAATACCCAGTAGTGCAATTGCTGGATCATAGGGTAGCTCTATTTTTAACTTTTTGAGGGACCTCCGCACTGTTTTCCAAAGTGGCTGTACCAACTTGCATTCCCACCAACAGTGTAAGAGGGTTCCCCTTTCTCCACATCCTCTCCAACATTTGTTGTTTCTTGCCTTGTCAATTCTTGCCATTCTAACTGGCATAAGGTAGTATGTCAATGTGGTTTTGATTTGAATTTCCCTGATGGCTAGTGATGTTGAACATTTTTTCATGTGTCTCTTAGCCTATTCAACTGAAGCTGTTTCAAAAAATAGAAACAGAAGGAAAACTACCAAACTCATTCTATGAGGCCACTATTACCTTGATCCCAAAACCAGGCAAAGACCTCATCAAAAAGGAGAATTACAGACTGATATCCCTGATGAATATGGATGCCAAAATTCTCAACAAGATCCTAGCTAATAGGATCCAACAGTACATTGAAAGGATTCTCCATCACGGCCAAGTGGAATTCATCCCTGGGATGCAAGGGTGGTTCAACATTCGCAAATAGATCAGTGTGATAGGTCACATTAATAAGAGAAGAGACAAGAACCATATGATCCTTTCAATTGATGCAGAAAAAATGTTTGACAAAATACAGCATCCTTTCCTGATTAAAACCCTTCAGAGTGTAGGGGTAGAGGGTACATTCCTCAATTTCATGAAAACCATCTATGAAAAGCCTACAGTGAATATCATTCTCAATGGGGGAAAGCTGGAAGCCTTTCCCTTAAGATCAGGAACACGACAAGGATGCCCACTCTCGCCATTATTGTTCAACATAATACTAGAAGTCCTTGGAACAGCAATCAGACAGCAAAAAGGAATAAAAGGTATTCAAATTGGCAAAAAAGAAGTCAAACTCTCTCTCTTCACAGATGACATGGTACTTTATATGGAAAACCCAAAAGACTCCACCCCCAAGTTACTGGAACTCATAGAACAATTCAGTAATGTGGCAGAATATACAATCAATGCTCAGAAATCAGTTGCATTTCTATACACGAACAATGAGACTGAAGAAAGAGAAATTAGGGAATCGATTCCATTTACAATAGTACCAAAAATCATATGATATCTCGGAATTAACTTAACCAGAAAGGTAAAGTAGCTATATTCTAGAAACTACAGAACACTGATGAAAGACATTGAAGAAGACACAAAAAGATGGAAAAACATTCCATGCTCATGGATTGGAAGAATAACCATAGTTAAAATGTCTATGCTATCCAGAGCAATCTATACTTTCAATGCCATCCTGATCAAAATACCAATGACATTTCTCAAAGAGCTGAAACAAACAAGCCTAAAATTTGTGTGGAACCAGAAAAGACCCCTAATCGCCAAGGAAATGTTGAAAAGGACAAATAAAGCTGGGGGCATCACATTGCCTGATTTCTAGCTATACTACAAAGCTGTGATCGACTGTAAATTTCTGGCTCTTGCTACCTCTCAGGGCATCTATGCTCATCCTCTCTGTCTTCCTGCATGCTGCCCTGTGCCCTAGGAGGTCCATCTGTATCAAAGGGCTTCCTTACTTTCCAGCTTCCTGTTGGGTTTGGCCAATGAGGAGAACTGGTGAGAGGAGAGGGAGCAAATCAAATGAAGATGTTCTCTATCTGTGGGGTTGCCACAAGTTGGCAAACTAGCATAATCTAGCCTAATTTCCAAGGCGGTAAAACTTGCACTCCACCATATACCTGGAATGAGGTTATTTGTATAACATTCATGTCTACTCCAAGAAGTGTGAACTCTATTTATCTGGAACAATCTGAACAAAATGGAAATTATTACTTATTACATATTTAGCATAATGTACTATTAAGCCATAATGTACTATTAAGCATAATGTACTATTAAGCCATTCATTTTTTGTTGTTGCTGTTCATTTGTTTGATTTTTTTGGCTTTTTCTTGTGGTATACTTTACATACAGTGTAAATACTGTGCCGATTCGTACATACATGTTTCAGTGCATTTTGCCAAATGTATAAACCCATTTAACCCACATGCCTATCAAGAAATAGAACATTTTTATTGTCCTGGAAATTCTTTTTTCTAATTAAAGATTTAATTTTGCTCATCCCAGGTCTTTTGCATTTCTTTATAATTTGAGAATCTGTTTGTTAATTTCTACAAAAATACTGCTAGAATTTTTATTGGAGTTGCCTTTAATTCTACAGATTACTTTAAAGGAAAAAATATCATTTTAAGTATATTGAATCTTCCAACCCATTAATATGATATATAATGTATTTATTAAGGTCTTTAATTTCTTTCAAAGATGCTATATAGCTTTCAGCATATAGATCTTACACATATTTTTAAAAAAGTTATCCCTAAGTATTTATAACTATCCCTAACTACTGTAAGTGGTATATAAACATTAATTTTTCAATTGAATGTTGTTAGTATAAAGAGTACACTTGATTTTGTATATTGACTTTGCTAAATTCACTCATTACTTTTTGGTTTTGTTTTGTTTTTTCTTCTTGTTAGGATTTCTTAGGATTTTCTACAAAGGTGATTGTGTCATCCGTGAGTACAGGCAATTTTACTTTTTTATTTCCACTATTTATACTATTTCTTTTTTGTCTTAATGCACTGGCTTGGAAATTCAGCATTATACTGAATTAAAGTGGTAAACATATATTTTGCTTTGTTCTAGCTCTTATGAAGCCATACCCAGTTTACTCATCCCTCCCTCCTTATGGTAACCGTTAGTTTGTTCTCTATATTTATATGGAGGCTCCTCAAAAAAATTAGAAATACTATCTGATCCAATAATTCCAGACTTTGTATTTCTTATTATGTAAATTTTTTTTACCTTACAAAGAGTTTCATCTCAGTTGAATTTGTTTGCAAAAAAAGAGTTGATAACATTTCCTTATTGTCTTCTTTATGTCTGTAGGATCTATAGTGATGTCTCTTTCCTTACTGATATTAGTAATTTTTGTTTTTTCACTTTTTTGTCTTGATCTATCTCACAGGGGTTATAATTTTTAAAATCTTTTCATAGAGCTAGCTTTTTCCACTGTTTGTCCATTTTCTATTTCATTGATTTTTGCTCTTATCAGTATTTTTCCCTTCCTCCCACCTAATTTAGATTTTGTTTACTCTTTTTTTGTAATTTAAAAAGCACTTTATATGATATAAATATTTAAACTGATACATATTATTCTAAGTACATACTTAGCAGCAATCCCCATGTTTGGATATATTGTGTTTTCATTATCATTCATTTTTACTTCTCTTATGAGTTCATTTTAGAGACATGAATTACTATAGTTCCCATACACTACAAACTCAGTTTCCTCTATTATTATCTTATATTAATATGGAGCATTTCTTATAAATAAGCAGATATTGATATATTATTTTTAGTGGAAATCCATAGTTTGTTTATTTATTCTTAGTTCCAGGATTCCATGTGATTACAGGATGCCACATTATATTTAATTTTCAGGTATCCTTAGGTTTCTCTTGCTTATGATAGTTTCTCAGGCTTTCCTTGTTTTTCATGACTTTGACTGTTTTGAGTACTGGTCAAGTATTTTGTATCATGATTCTCTATTGCAACTTGTCTGTTTTTATTTTCCCTCCCATATAGAATGGGGTTATGGATTTTTGAAAGAAAAAGCACAGAGATAAAGTACCATTCTCATTATATCTTATCAAGGTTATGTAATATCAACATGGTTTATCACTGTTAATGTTGACCTTGATCACCTAGCTGAGATAGCATTTGTCAGGTTTCTCCACTGAAAGTTACTGTTTTTTCTCTCTCTCTCTTTGTACTGTAGTTTTTGGAGGAAATTTACTATGTACAGTCTACACATAGGAGTGGAGAGTTATACTTCAGTTCTTTGAGGGTAGAGTATCTACATAAATTGTTTGGAATTCTTCTGCACCGAATATTTTTCTCTTCTCTTCCAGTAATTAATTTATTAAGTGTGTGTGGACACATGGACACATTTTATATGTTTGGCTATAATCCAAAACTATTTTGTTTCTCTAATTGTTCCACTTTGGCCATTGAGAGCTCTTTGTGTTATTTTTATGAAGAGAATTTTGTTTTCTTATTGAGGAATAATTGAAGTATATTAAAGTACATGTACTTAAAATGAAATTAAAGTATACTAACACACCTGTACTTATACTCAGTTTTGACATAAATACATACACCTAAGAAACCACTACCACAAATAAAATAACAAATTTTTCATTACCTCCAAAATTCTCCCTCCACCACTATCCCCATGCAACCCTAATTTCATTGTCACTGCATGTCAGTTTGCATTTTATTGGATTTATATATGCATTTACAATATTCATTTTACCTTGCTTTTTTCACTCAGCATAATTATTTTGAGATTCACTTGTGTTGCATAAGTTACTGAGTAATATTCCATTGTATAGGTATTGCACAAATTATTATCCATTCACTTGTTAATGAGCATGAGTTATTTCTATTATTTGGCTATTACAGATAAAAATGTTATAGACATTCATCTATAGATCTTTGTGTGAACATATGATTTTATTCCTCTTGGATAAATAACCATAAGTAGAATGTTGGCTCATATGGTTGGTGTATGTTTAAATATTTAGGAAAACATCAAAGTGTTTTCCAAAGGAGCTGTATCATTTCATATTCCCACAAGCACATGATTATCTCAATTTATTCATATTCTCATAACACTTGGTAAAGTTAGTGTTTTTTAATTTTAATTTTTATTTGTTATGACATTCAGTGGTTCTAATGGTAATGGAGTGGTATCTTATTGTGGCTTTAATTTACATTTCCCTGAAAAACTAATATTACTAGGCATATTTTTATGTATTTAATGGCTATTTATATTTTTTATTTGTGAAGTGACTGTTCAAATATTTTCCTTACATTACTATTAGTTTGTTTTTTGTTATTGTTTTGTAAGAACTCTTAATGTCTTCTGAATACAAGTCCTTTGTCTGATACATTTTTGCAAATATTTTCTCTCAGCTTATGGCTTGCCTTTTTAATTTTCCCAATAATTTTCTTTGCTCTTTGGAGAGAAAAACTTTTTTATTTTGGTTAAATTCTATTTACTTATGTATTTTTGCATGCATCTATGTATGTATTTATATTTTACAATTTTACATTTTGTGTTGCATCTAAGAAAACTTTCCCTACCCCAACACCATATAGATTTTCTGTTTTCTTCTAGAAGTTTTATAGATTTGGGTTTTCAGTTTAGGTATGTAATCCATTTGGAGTTCATTTTTTTTATGGTGTGAGATAATGGTTGATGTTTATTTTATTGCTAATGGTTTTTCAATTGTTCTAACATCCTTATTCAAAATATTTTTTTCCACATTTAATTGCCTTGGAACCAGTGTCAGAACTCAGATCTGTTCTATACACATAGGTATAGACTGTGTTCCATTTATCAATTTGTCTATCTTGATGCCAATGCCACACTGCCTTAGTGTTGTATTATGTGAAGTCTTGAAATCAGGTAGAATAAGTATTACATTTTTTTTCTTGTTTAGCTTTATAAAAGTCTATTGCATTTTCATGTAAATTTTCATATTAACTTGACAATTTCTTTTAACCATGAGAGACTATGGACTCTGGGAAACAAACTGAGGGCTTCGGGGGGCAGGGGAATTGGGATAGGCCAGTGATGGGTATTAAGTAGGGCATGTATTGCATGGTGCACTGGGTGTTATATGCAAGTAATGAATCATGGAACATTACATCAAAAACTAATGAGGTACTGTATGGTGACTAACATAACATAATAAAAAATTATTATTAAAAAAAAGAAAAAGCTTTCTAGAATTTTGTTTGAAATTATGTTGAATCTATAGATCAATTTGGAGATATCGATATCTTTTTTTTTTTCCTCACTGTCTTTGATCAGGTCTTTACTCAAAATTAGCTGTCCAAAATGATTTGACTTTTATGGAACAGACAAATGTAAGTTTTTAGGCAGCAGGCTTCTTGTCTTCCGTGGTGTATTTCTTTTCTGCAGCCTTCTTGTCAGCTGCTGGTTTCTTGGTAGCTGCAGACATTTTCCCCACCAAAGGTTTCTTCTTCTTCACACTAGTAGCCTCCTTTCCTTTCTTCCCTACCATAGGCTTCTTGCCTAGAACCCCCTTCTCATCTGATTTGGCTTCTAAGGTTGCTCCTGCCTTATGCATCTGGAGTGTATGATTCTCGGCCTGGAGAAGAATGATGTTCTGCCGCATGGCCTTTGCATATGGGTTTAGCTTCAGCACGATTCTCAGGGTCTTCAGTGGATCTTCTTCAGGACTCTGCCATGAATCTCTGGGCTTTTCAAGATTCTGCTAAGGTCTGTATTAAGTATCTTATGCATGGGAAGGTTTTAATTACTCTTGAGGGAGGCAGCCTTATACCAAGTGACATACAGATCATCTAACTTGTGGAAAGCTCTTTCAGTCCAAATGCGGAAATGTCTCACCTGCCCACCAGGAGCGAGTTTCAAAATGTTCAGTTTGCTTACATTAAGCAAAGTAATTCCAGGGATGTTTCTAAAGGCCTTGATGATACCCTTGTCTTCATTGTAGATGATGCAGGGTCCCCTGCACTGGATATGATGATGGTTTCTCGTTTTGACCTTGCCAATTCTCATTCGCTGAAAGGCATAGACCTTTTTTATTTCATTTGTTTTAGCTTCTTAAGAAGCAAAACAGCCTCCTTGGTCCTCTTGTAGCCTTCAACTTTGTTTTCAACCATGAAAGAAACTTCAGGAACTTCCTCAATATGATGACCTTTAGACATGACCAGTGCTGGTAAGGCTGAGGCAGCCAGGGCAGAGCAGATGGCATATTGCTTCTGTGTTGTGTTCACTCTGCAGTGACAACGGTGCCAGGTTTTGGTTGGTGCAAACATGCGGCCACTATGACACATATTTCCAAAGGCATCCTGGCCTTTTTAAACTTGGTTATTATTATTTTCTTTTTAAAATAGTTTTAGTGAGGCATAATTTACATTTAATAATATGTATACATTTGGAGTATACAATTAGATATGTTTTAACATATGAATACACCTGTTAAACTACCACCATAATCGAGGTTGTAAATATATATGACATCCCCTGAAATTTCTTCATGCCACTTTATAATCATTCGTTCCCTCACCTCTCCAATCTGCCCCTATCCATAGGCAACCACTGATCAGCTGTCACTATATACTAGTTTGTATTTTGTAGAATTTAAATAAAATTCTGTTTCTTTTACTTGGCATAATTATATTGAGATTCATTTATGTTGTGGCATGTATAACTAGTTCATTCCTTTTTATTGCTGAGTAATACTCCATTGTATGGATATACTACAGTCTGTTTATTCAATCATTGGTAAGGATTTTGGATTTTATAGGTTTTGGCTTTTATAAATATAGCTGCTATGAAAATTCATGTGCATATTTTTATATGGATATATGTCTTAATTTCTATTGGGTAGATAAATACCTAGGTGTGAAATGACTGCAATGCATGGTGTATTAATTAATTGATTTTCAGCTGTTAAATCAACCATGCACTGCTAGGATAAATCCAAACTGACCATGCATTTGCTCTCTTTCACATGTGGATTCGGTTTGCTTGTATTTTGTCCAGGGATTTTGTGTTTATATTCATGAATGACATTGGTCTGTAGTTTTCTTTTCTTGTAATGTCTTCTCCTGGTTTTCATATCAGAGTAATTCTGGTCTCATGGAATGAATTGAGAAGTGTTCCTTCCTCTTTGATTTTATGTAAGAGTTTGTAGTTTATATAGAATTAATATTATTTCTCGCTTAAATTCCTCACTGAAGATATTTGGGTCTGGTAGGCATTTTTTCACTTGTTTGCTTTTTAAGGATGTCGAGTGTAATTTTAATTTCCTTGATAGAGGACAATTCATGCTATCTGTTTCTTCTTGAGTGAGCTTTCTAGCTTATATATTTCAAAAAGTCATCCATTTAATCTAACTTGTCAAATGTATTGATATAAAATTGTTAATAATAATCCATATATTTCTTTGTACCTATAGAATCTGTAGTAATGTCACATGTTTCATCCTTGAAGGTAGTAATCTGCACCTTCTTTCTTTCTGATCAGTCTGGCTAGAGGTTTATCAGTTTACTGAGTTTCTAAAAAAACAGACTTTTGATTTCATTGATTTGTTTTTTTTTGTTGGTTTTCTGTTACATTAGTTTCTACTTTTAAATTCCATTTCTTCTGTATATATCCCATTATGTTTGCTCCCTTTTCTTTCTGATGGACTCTGTGGTCATTGATTTGAGACCTTTTCTTTTTCTAACATAATTGAAGTGGAAGCCCACAAATTTGACAAGTTGCATTTTCATTTGCATTCAGTTCATAATACTTTCTAATTTACATTCTGATTTTTTTCTTTAACTTATGTGTTATTTATAAATGTGTAAATTAGTTTCCAATATTTAGGGATTTTTCTTCCAGAGATATTTCTATTACTGATTTCTAGTTTAATTGTTTATGGTTGGAGAACATACTTTGTTTGACTTAAATCTTTTTGAATTTATTGAGACTTGTTTTAGAACCCAGGATATGTTCTATCTTGGTTAATATTGTTTCTGTTGCACATGAAAAAAATATTCTGATGCTGGTTATTGTAATGTTCTGTATGTCAATTAGGAAAAGTTGGTTAACAATGTTATTAAAGTCTTCTCTGTGTTACTGAGTTCCTGTTATTTGTTCTATTAATTCTTTTTTTTTTTTAAAGATTTTATTTATTTATTTGACAGAGATAGAGACAGCCAGCGAGAGAGGGAACACAAGCAGGGGGAGTGGGAGAGGAAGAAGCAGGCTCATAGCGGAGGAGCCTGATGTGGGGCTCGATCCCAGAACGCCGGGATCACGCCCTGAGCCGAAGGCAGGTGCTTAACCGCTGTGCCACCCAGGCGCCCCTGTTCTATTAATTCTTATTTTTATTTTTTGAAGATTTTATTTTTAAATAATCTCTATACCTAATGTGGGGCTTGAACTCATGACCCCAAGATCAAGAGTTGCATGCTCTAGCAACTGAGCCAGCCAGATACCCCTCTATTAATTCTTAAGAATTTATAAATATTAATAATTATTTAAATCTCTGACTGTAATTGTGGATTTGTCTATTTCTCTCTGCAGTTCTACCAGTGTTTGCTTCAAGTATTTTGAATTGGTGATTGCATACATATTTGGGATTGTTGTGTCCTCTTTAATTGACCCCTTTATCATTGTGAATTAAACTTATTTTTGATAACAATATTCTGTGGTCCAAAATCGACTACTTCTGATATTAATTGAGCAAATTTAGTACTATTTTGATTTTTTTAAAAGATTTTATTTATTTATTTGACAGAGATAGAGACAGCCAGCGAGAGAGGGAACACAAGCAGGGGGAGTGGGAGAGGAAGAAGCAGGCTCATAGCTGAAGAGCCTGATGTGGGGCTCGATCCCATAACGCCGGGATCATGCCCTGAGCCGAAGGCAGGCGTTTAACCGCTGTGCCACCCAGGTGCCCCTATTTTGATTATTTTTAATATGGTGTACAATTTTCTATCCCTTTTCTTTTAAATGATTTGTATTTTTATATGTAAAATGTGGTCTCTATCTTTGTCTCTCTCTCTCTCTCTCTCTCACTCTTTTTTTTTGTAGACAGCATATAGTTGGATCTTGAACATTTTATCTGATCTGCCAATCCCCAACTTTTAATCAGAGTGGTCAGACCCTTTAAAATTACTCTGATAATTGGCATAATTAACTTTAAATCTTGCTATTTTTTTTCTGTTTATCTCTTCTGTACTTCGTTCCCCGTTTTCCTGTTTCTTCTGTCTTAGGTAAAATGACTGTTATTTAGGATTCCATTGTAACATCTGTTGGCTTATTAGTTATAGCTCTTTGTGTTATTTTTTGGTGGTTGCTTTAGGATTTATAGAATACATCTTTAACCTATCACAGTATATCTTCCCGTGATCTTATAACACTTCAAGTATAGCATAAAAACCATACAGCAGTGTATTTTTTAGTTATCCTGGCCTTTTTACTATTACTATTATCCATATGATTTTATATATTTTATAAACCCCACAGTACATTACTATTACTGTTGTTTAAACAATTTTCTTTTAAATAGATTTAAATAATAAATAATCTTATATATTTATGCAATATAGTTACCATTTCTGGTCCCTTCATTCTGTGTGTAAATCCATATTTCTATCTTTCTTCTGCTTATTGGATTTCCTTGTTTTGTGATAATGAATTATTTTGGCTTTATATGTCTGAAAATGTCTTTATTTTATCTTCATTTTTGAAATGTATTTTGTCTGGATATAAGAATTTAGGTTGACAGTTTTTACTTTCAATGCTTTAAAGATTTCCCCTGTCTTATTGCTTTCCTTGTTTTTTTTTTTTAATGAGAAACTTACCATCATCCTGATTTTTGTTCCTGTGTATATGACAATTTTTTTTTCATGTCTATTTTTAAGATTTTCTCTTTATGAGGGGTTTTGAACAATTTGATTATGATGTGCCTTGGCGTATTTTTCTTTTTCATGTGGCTTGTGCTTGGCATTTGTTAAATATCTTTGATCTTTGGCTTTGTAATTTTTATCAAATTTGAAATGTTTTTGGCTATTCTTTCTTCAGATAATTTTTTCTTCCCTTCCCCCTCTATTAATACCAGTTACACACATATTAGACCACTTAAAGTTTTGTTCAACAATTCACTGATGCTCTTTTCATTCATTTATTGTTTCCCCCCCATATGTTTATTCTTGGATAGCTTCCATTGCTGTGTCTTCAGATTCACAAATCTGTTTTTCTGCAGATTAACATGCCTTTAATTTATGTAGTATATTGCATTTTTCTTCTCAGGCTTATCATTTACATTTTTAGAAGTTTTCTTTAGGTCCTCTATTTAAATTTTTTTGAATACCTGGAATAGAGTTGTAATAACAATTATAATATTCTTTTCTGTTAATTCTAATGTATCTTTCACAAATCATTTTCCTGCTTCTTTGCATGTCTGTTTATCTTTAATTGTTGTCTGACATTGTGAATTTTGTCCTGTTACATGATGGACTTTTTGTATTCCTACAAATATTCTTTTCTTTTCATTTCTTTTTTTAAGTAAGCTCCATGCTCAATGTGGGACTTGAACTCATAACCCTGAGATCAAGACTTGCATGCTCTACTGACTTAGCCAGCTAGGTGCCACTACAAATATTCTTGAGCTCAGTTTGCCATTAGGTTACATGGAAACAGTTTGATCCTTTAGGGTTCTGCTTTAAGATTTGCTAGACAGGATCTAGTGTTCAAGAAAGGGTTTATTATCACTCATAAGCGAGAAAAGTCTGTTCTTAGGATTCTACCCAATACTCTATAAATTATCCAGTATGGTGCGGGGAACAGATATGTGTTTTTTTTGGCCCTTGTGAGTACAGGCACTGTACCCTCTGATCCTTTTAGGAAGTTCTTTCAACAACCTCTGGTAGTTTCTTCACATGCATGCCTTGATCATATTCTGCTGACCACTCAAGGACTTTTTGCAGCTCCCTCCTCTCTGGTACTCTGTTGCATGTACTCTATGTGCCTTGCTCTGGAATATCAATTCTGTCTCCTCCATTCAAGCAATCTTCTGGGCTCTGCCTTAGTTATACCTCTCTGTGTTGTAATCTGGAAACTCAAGGCAATTGTAAGGGTTGCTCCTTTCATTTCCCATCTCTCAAGGATTACTATCCTTTGCTGTCTCATGTCTAGTGACATAAAGCCATTGTTTCATTTATTTTATCAATTTCTTTTAAAGTGGTTGTTTCAAGCATGAAAGGCTTTTGCTCTATCTTATCTGGAAACTTAACTGTTTTTATTTCCAGGGAAAGTCCTCCTGGCTCCATTGTATGGCCTCCTTTGTCATTGTGATCAGTCACCCCAGCTTCCCTTTTTCTGCTTGGCCTCCTTCCTCAGCCCTTTCCTCCACCCCAGATCCTGGTAGAACATTCCTGCAGTGATAGGAATTTCAATGTAACTCTGTCAAATCCATATTCTAATTTACAACCTTGATTAAGTCCCTCATGTAGCCCTGTTCATTATTATGAAGGTATCTATTTTTAATTAAAACTTTTTTTCTAGACTGTAAGGTAAAGAAAGAGCTTGTCCAGGAGATCACATGTGAAGAGGTTTGTGTTAGGATATTGGCAGATGTGGCGAAGCATGAGGTGCCTGTTCAGCAGCAGATCCAGTCCTCATCGGAAGTCAGATGTTCACTCAGGATCCCGCAGAAAATTTCCATAATGTTCTCACAGGAGAAGTAGTGTGTGTCAAGCCCTTAAGTGTATCTGGCCTTTGACTCACAGTCAAATACCAGTCTGGTGTATCCAAGGTTGCATGATCCTATAGCACAATGTTCAGGAATCCTCCAGATAAATGCTTCCCATGGGGGTGGGGCAAGGACTTAACTGCACCTTGGGATCCCATGGAGTGTCCAGAATGATGCCAATGGTTCACAATAATACCTTCTGTGAGTACTCGTTTTGCAAGAATGATTTCTAATATTTCCATCCATGCAGGATATATATCACTTCCCCTGTTTTCCCAGTGAAGAAATAATGACTCAGGGAGGCAAAGTGACTTGCTTTGTCTCAACCAATGGGTTACAGAGGCTTGCTTCAATGCTGATGTGTCCAATTTCATTCCTGAATATTTTTCAGTGCACTGTCTAACCCATTCTATTCATACCGTTGATTATTTTGGAGCCAGCAGATAATGTAATGTTTTCTTGTTTTAAGTCACGAAGTAGCAGAATGGGTCTTTGTTATGAACTGCACTGTGCCCTCCCCATCAAATTCCTTTGTTGAAGCCCTAACCCCAATCTGGTTATATTAGGATGTAGCACCTTTAAAAGGATAATTAAAGTTAAATGAGATCATTGGGTAGAACCCTAATCCAATGTGACTGGTGTCCTTATAAGAAGAGGGAAAAACACCAGTGATGGCCCCACAGGAAAAAAGCCACATGAGAACACAGTGAGAAGGTGACCAAGGAGAGACAAGCCAAAGAGAGAAGCCTCAGGAGAAACAGTCCTGCTGACACCTCAGTCTTGGACTCCCAGCCTCCAGAACTGTGAAGCAAATAAATATTTGTTGTTTAAGCCCCTTGGTCTATAGTACTTTGTTATGGCAGTCCAACCAGAATAATACAGTCCTTAACACCAAAAAAAAAAAAAAGAAGAAGAAAAAAAGTCAGAATCAAAGTTTTCTGCAGTCCTTTGCAAAATATAACATTTTGTGGATTGAGGATGTTTGACTCTCTCATCAGTTCAGATCTCTTGACTACACAGAACTCATGCCAACATCTTGTTTAATAATTCAACCATCCCTCCAAACTCCATGGAAAATGTCTGTCGCACCTTCTGGGAGCTGTGTTTGGAAACCATTTTTCTCACTTTGCTGAGAGTCCCTACTGAACAGTGATGTCCCTGGTTTCTCAGGATAGGTGAGTACAGAATAGGACTTCTGAAAGTGGCATTTTCTGCACAGGAACCAGTATGGACACTCTCCCTAAGAGCATCCTTGAGTCCAAGAGGAAACCCTGAAGGACTGATATGGTGCCAGGGTGCTTTGTAACAACAAGATTAGTGGGTGAGGCACGCATGGTCACACATAAGGCCAGCTAGGTGGGGGTGCTGTGCCTCCGAAAACTCACATTATGGACCCAGGTTTTTGTCTGTTTCTTTTTAAGATTCTAAGTACTTGTGATATTTCCCAAATTCCATAACGTCATCCACACTTTTCTTGCTCCTATGTATTCCTTCCAAATATTAGACTTTGTCAGCCCAGATACCTTCAAGCCTAGCTCATTATCACCCACCTTCTGTATTTCTCTCTTCTTCTTGTAGCATGGTGATTTTGGCCATTCAGTGCCAGCCTGAAAAAGCACAGAGGAGCTGTGGTGTATGACTTGAGGGCAGAGTCCAGAACACCCTCTACCAACTGCAGTAGAAATTCCTTCCTTACGTGAGGTGAGTAAACTCCACACATCCCAAGGGGAAGATGCAATCTCAGCCTGGAGCAGTGGTAAACTAGAAACAATCCAGCTTAAATTATTATATCAGTTTAGCTCTGAAGGAATCAGAGGAAAAAGAGTTCAATATTGATATCTTTATTTTAAGAGAGTGGAGGGCTGAGGGCTGCATGTATGTGGGCAGAGTGAAGAGGTTAAGAAGACCTGGATCCAGGTAAATCAGCGGTTATCCCCAGCTCTGTCCATACCAGTTTCTGGAAGCCCAATATGGGGAGTGTCCAGAGAGGTCCCAAGAATGTCCTTCAGCCTCCACTGTGCCTATTTTCTCCTATATGTTATGGCAGGATAAGGAGGGAGACAAATAGGAATGCCCTCATGCTGTGTGATTAAATCCCTAAGCCAAATATTTCCAAGTCTCCCTATTTTCCTCCACAGAGATCCCCCCAAACCATGCTGCTAAAGGAGTCCTCAGGGCAGCTGCCACAGCACTGAATATCAGGACTGAGCACTCCAGAGACCATATCACAGGCTTCTCCCACAGCTCCTGGTGAAACCTGGACTCCTAAGGTACCCCAGCCTATGATCTTCCACACCTCACAATTCAGCCATTATTGGCACCACCAAGGCATCTGATAGATGCAAAAAAGCCTTTTCCAGATGGCATTTAAATATTTACATGTGCAGTGGGGTAATATTTTATAGAGAAACAACAAATTCTTTTCCCACAGTACTTCCGAGCATCCTTTGGCTTTACCCCCATTGAGGCATCAGCCAGGGCACTTTGTGTATACCATGCACAACAGAGTGGGTGGGGGGGGCAGAGAAAGAGGGTGGAGAGGGGGAGAGAGGGAAAGAGAGAGTTTGCATTACACAATCTACTTTTAACATCTCAGAAAACTTTTGAAATCTTTTGACTTTTGAAAATCATGTTTGAAACTATAGTCTGAGATGAAAGCATTTTGAGTTTCAAAATTCAGGCCCTGACAAACAATATGTGCTCATTTTGATTCAGTTTTTCTCATCCTGAAGAATAGATCAAGTTTTCATGGGCTGGAGATGGATGGGAAAAGTTAAAGAAAAGGGGAACTGTGGAGTCATAAAACTCTGAGCAAGATCTTAGGACACTACCCCAGAAGTCAGAGCCCTAGAAGAGAGAGCAGGTGAAGATGACCAGAGGCCCGGGCAGAATCCAGATGACTCAGGGGATCTAGGAGTATAGAAGACTCCACTTGCTTGGAAAATCTCTGAGTGCTTTACCCCAGCATAGACATGGTTCTGGCTCTATGGTCACATAGGCTATTAGATACATACAGCTTCACAGAACTCCCTTTTACTCCAGAGTTGCCTGAGAAGGAGGTTTCAGGAGTACCACAGAAGGATACCTCATTCCTACCCAGTTCCTGAGGCTCAGGAATGGCATAGGCTCCGGGGGGCTATTTCTAGGTCCCTAAGAGTAGCCTAAAGTAGCTGGGAGAAAATTGGACTGAAGGGGCCCTGCATTCAGAAGTGAGAGGTTCCCAGCAGCCAGCAAACACCAGAGACTAGCTATGGAGATGCACCTCTCAGGGGATGGCAGATTGAGGGTGACATAACAGAGGATAGACACCCATCCCCATCCAGCTCTGAGGCCATGGCACCAAGGAACCATATAAAACACAACCACAACCTGACGGAAGATTAGAAGAAGAATGCACACGTGTGTGTGGGGGGTGTGTGTGGCCTGACTTGTCTAAAATTTCATTTCTGCCACCAGTGGAAGGGGGCTTAAAAAATAAATTATGTCATATAAACATAAATCGGCATTTCTTGAAAACTTCTGGATTCATACCCTGCCTCTCCATTTTATTTATCTTTTAGAGCAAATATTAAGCACATAATAAAACAGAGATCTAGATGGGAGAAAGCTTTATTGCCAAGGATTTAAAGTGCAAATAGATGTAATCCTACCTGTAGTTGAAAAGTTGTAAATGTCATTATTGAGTGAATATTTTACTGCTATGGGAACTGCCAAAAAAACAAAAACACATGAAATTGCCATGGTTTTTTTTATTCTTATGATGAAAACATACACAAAAATAAAAAATACATTAGACTTTCAAATCACAATACTGTTGAGAACAATTTTCTTCTGTACCAGATAAGAAATGGTCTCACGTAAACATGGACAAGACTGGAGGAGATTATGCTAGGTGAAATAAGTCAAGCAGAGAAAGACAATTATCATATGGTTTCACTCATTTATGGAACATAAGAAATAGGAAGATCAGTAGGAGAAGAAAGGGATAAAGAAAGGAGGGGTAATCAGAAGGGGGAATGAAGCATGAGAGACTATGGACTCTGAGAAACAAACTGAGGGCTTCAGAGGGGAGGGGGGTGGGGGAATGGGATAGGCTGGTGATGCGTAGTAAGGAGGGCATGTATTGCATGGTGCACTGGGTGTTATACGCAAATAATGAATTATGGAACATTGCATCAAAAACTGGGGATGTACTGTATGGTGACTAATAACAAAATAAAAATTATTTATAAAAAAAAAAGAAATGATCTCATGTAAAGGAATAGGTGATAGCAATTCACCTCCTTTGGTGTGCAGCTTGGCATGAATGTAGCAGCTCAGAAAGAACTATCTATGAAAGCAAAGCTTTAGTTAAGAAGGGTTAGATCAAAACCACCTATCCTATGCGGGAAGGGATCCCTATTGAGAAGCACACAAATCACTACCAAAAAACGAAAAAGCAGGGGCGCCTGGGTGGCACAGCGGTTAAGCGCCTGCCTTCGGCTCAGGGCGTGATCCTGGCATTGTGGGATCCAGCCCCACATCAGGCTTCTCTGCTGTGAGCCTGCTTCTTCCTCTCCCACTCCCCCTGCTTGTGTTCCCTCTCTCGCTGGCTGTCTCTCTCTCTATCAAATAAATAAATAAAATCTTTAAAAAACAACAACAACAACAACAACAAAACGAAAAAGCAGCAATAGCCATGAACTGAATTATGACTGTGTATTAGAAGTACTTTACATGTCTTAGTCACATAGTTCCAGCAATGCCCTCCCCTGTGAGAGGCCTGAACTAGGCTCCACTTATTATTACCACACCCTCAGGTGTCTCCACTCTAGGAAAAGGCCATGATGATGTTTCAGGTCCCCAGGTGTCACTGTCACCTGAAAACTGCCCCTGCACTTTTTTATGTTCTCTGCAGACTTGCATGCCATGGGCCTGGCCCAGGTCACAGCCTCTAGTCCAGCTTCTGGGCGTAGAAAACAGGAATATCCAAACCCTCCTGGCTTCTGCCATTGAAAGCAAGGCCCTGCCTCTCCAAGACTAATATTCCAGCACAGTCTCTGTAAGACAGCTTGGGCTGTCAAAACAAAATACTGTGCACTGGGTAGCTTAAACAATAGACATTTATTTCTCACAGTTCTGGAGGCTGAAACTCCAAAATGAAGGTGCCAACATGGCCAGGTTCCGGTGAGGACCTTCTTCTTGCTTTGCAGATGGTCATCTTCTCACTGTGTTTTCACATGGCAGAAAAAAAAAAAAACAAGCTCTGTTGTGTCTCTTCTTAGGAGTCTCTAATCCATCATGGAAGCCCCACCCTCATGACCTCATCTAAATATAATCACCTTCTGAAGGCCTCACCTCCTAATATCACACATTGGGGGTTAGCGCTTCAACATATGAGTTTTTGTAGGATGCAAACATTTTATCTTTAACAATCTCCAAATTATAGGCAAGGGTTTCAGTCACCCAGTAGTCACAAAACTGATGGGAAAGATCCCAATCCTTATTCATCACAGCAGGGGCTTCTCCCTAGGTTATTTAACTTCAGAGGCCAGGATCTCATCTGGAACGTGATGCTGCTTGCTGGGAGCATTGTGTTGTTAGAAATGCAGGGAGTGTTGGGGATGTCCAGATAATGGGGGTGTTGGGAGTGTTGGAAATGTTGAAAATTTGGGAGGCATTGGGAGATTGGGGATATTGGGAATCTTGGGAATGTTGGGAGTCTTGGGAATTTGGGGAATATTAGGAGTGTTGGGAATATTGGGGGTGTTGGGAATTTTGGGAGGTATTAGAAATGTTGAGGATGTTGGGAATTTGGGGAATGTTAAGAGTGTTGGGAATGTTGTGAATTTGGGGGATGCTGGGAATGTTGAGAATGTTGGGAATTTGTAGACTATTGGGAGTGTTGGGAAAGTTGGAAGTTTGGGAAGTATTGGGAATGTTGGGAATTTGGGGGATGTTGGGAATGTTGGGAATTTGGGAGGTATTGGGAACATTGGGAATTTAGGGGTGTTGGGTGTGTTGAGGATGTTGGGAATTTGTGGAATATTGAGAATATTGGGATTGTTGGGAATGTGATTTTGGGGGTGTTGGAGTGTTGAGAATGTTGGGAATTTGGAGGATACGGGGAGTGTTGGGAATGTTGGAGGTGTTGGGCAAGTTGGGAGTTTCAGCAATATAGACTCTAATCCTCAAAGTGTTCAGGTTTCCTGCCAGTAGTGGTGGCACTTCTGCCACCAGGAAATACCTCCATAGCTAAGGAGTCCTTAGTTGCAAACTTATCCTTTCTTATTGGCTCCCTCACAACTGGGACGTGAGGTACCAGTAGGCATTTCCCATTCCCTGATACACGGTGTGTACTCTCACTTCAAAACCTTTGTATGTGTTGTTCTCTCCTCCCAGCACCCTCCCTGCTCTATCTTCCTGGCAAATTCTCTTTCACTTTGAAGCACTGGTTCAAATGACACCTTCTTGTGTCACTTTGAAGCACTGGTTCAAATGTCACCTTCTTGTGGGCTTCCACAACCCACTAGGCAGTAAGACCATTCATAATTCTAGCAACTTAGTTTTATTATTTACTGCTAATATTTTTACTATAATGATACATTATTTTTACTATAGTCTGAGTCCTAAGTATCCAGGCATTTGCTTTATATTTTATTTCATGGCAGATGCTAGTGATGCCCGGCCTGTGCCAAAGGCTGCTTGCTACATGTGCCTGATGTTCTCTTCCTGAGAACTTGTGTTCTCATGTTGGGAGTGTACTTGGACTCACTCACAGGACAAGCCAAGAATGGCAGGATGTGAATACCCTGAAGCAACCTTCAACCAGAGAAGTTTGTGGGGGAGCTGTGAGTGAGAACCCAGCAGCTAGCCTTGGTTGGAATGACTCTGAATATGCTTATAGCCTCATCTCATAGTTAACTTCTGAGGACTCCAACTCAGACCAGCCCCAGAGTTGAGTTCAATGCCTGACTTCAATTAGGTTCTTAATAAATTTGTAACTAATAAAATCAGCCCTGAAGTTGATCGGAAATTCATTCATTTATTCATGCATGCAATGAACATTTCTGGAGAACATAGCAGGTTTTAGAAACTGTGCTAGATGCCAGATGATGTACCTAAATGATCATTTTAAGGAATTTAAAATCTAAGGCAAGAAATAACACATGCAAATACATAATCTTACTAATTATCAATTTTAGTGTAACAGTTACCCCCAAATTTAGCGCCTTAAAACAACAAACATTTATTTACTTGCACAGTTTCTCTGGGTCAGGATCCCAATGAAGCTTGACGGGGTACCTCTCATTTAGGGACTCCCATGGGGTTGCAATCAGGCTGCCAGCTGGGGCTGCATCATCCAAAGGCTTGGATGGGGCAGCCACTTCAAAGGCAGCCACTCACATGGCTGGCAAGCTGGGACTGGCTGTTAAAAGGAGGCTTAGTTCCTCCATGGGACTCTGTAGTGTGCACATTGGATTCTAAGTAACCAGAAAAGAAATGAGTCCTCTTGGCTTTTAGCTTTGCTGAGTCATCCTTTAGTACCTTGAGTTCAGCAAGTATAATGAGCAACATTTTATATCTTTCCCTGGCTGATCACTAACTAGGAGGTTAAAAATTCCTTACACATTGTAGAAGAGAGGGTTAGAGGCACAGAACCCTCTAGCTCTCCATTTCCTAGGGAAGTTAGTATTCCTTGGAGAGCTAGGGAGGAGCCCTCCTGGTACTCTATCCTTGCTGTGCCAGCTCTGAGCCCAGGACGTGGCTGATCGTCTGATGGTAAACAGTACAAAGTGGCTGAAAATGTGGGTGCTGGCTTGACTTTGGGGAAGTTATGTTGCCTCTCCTTGCCTCATTTTCCTTAAGTACATACTGAGGATGATAATAGTAGCTACCCCATGCAATTGACTAGGGATGAAAAGGGTTAACACCCATGGAGCACTGACTGCCTGACATGCAGAAAACACTAGACACAGGTGACCTTTTCTACTTCCCTGCTGGCCCCTTTGCTTTCAGGCAGAATTCTGCCACTGCTGTGATAGGTTTTTCAGACAGACAGCCCTTAAAAAAAATAAGAACCGAATTACTGAATTGATAAAATATAAGCAAAGTAATTGATGTTATGGGCTTCATAATATTTGTGCTTTCAGGTGGACACACAACCCACTTCCTCTGCCTGAGAGCACAATTGTAAAGCCCATAATATCAATTACTTTGTTTATAAAATCAGCACACACACACACACACACACACACACACACACCTGCAGCAGTGTGGCAGGCTGTCATGTGCAATTGGAGTGGTCAAATGAGGTAGAATAGAATATTCCTTGGGATCAGAAGCTGGGTCCCTGGATGAGGCACTTACTAGTGCTTCAGCAGTGGTGAAGAGACAGAGACCTGCCAATGGTGTTTTGGACACAGGAGCGCATGCACGGAAGTGTAGAGGGAAGGGAGTTAGCCAGGGCTGTCTTGGTCCCTCCTTCTCAGGAAGAGAAGCTGTGATAACCACCTCTGAAGAGGCTCCTCCAGTGCTCACTGGGTTCTTCGTGCTCATGGTTATCTTCCTTGAAGCTATGGAGATACCAAATTAAAAAGTGTTCTTGGATTAGATGTCCAGCCTGCCTCAAGCCAGGACTGGGGGCAGATGAAAAGCAAGGCTGAACTAAGATGAGCAGATGACATTGCTGAAGAAGTCAGATATCTAAAAGGCTGAGAGTGGGGTGGGCAGGCAACAAAGAGGAGAGCAGGAACCTAGCTCTCCAAGAGCAGAAGCCAGAGGGCCATGTTGGTTTACCCTGAGGAGCAGCCTTCTTGTCTGGCTTCCTGGTGTGTGGGGTGGTAGGCAATGAAGAACCAGTAGGGACAGGTTAGAGTGGTGGGTATAGCCTGAGAGACAGACTGGAATAGGTGAGGGGGTGGGGCTTGATACTACAGTGCCTTCAGAGTTTTAGGAATTGGGATGGTGTTGGTGGGCTCAGAGGGGACTTTAGTGGTGTTGTTCCAATGCCTCCATGCAGGGAAGACAGCTGCGGCTAGAATAGGACTGTGGCCAGGAGCCTGATGGAAGGGGAGAATCTGGAGCAGCACCCCAAGAACAGTGCACAGGGCACTCTCTTTGAGTCAAACATTCTTCCCTTCAGCATGAAGTCTCTGCTCCAGTCTGTTCCCGGTGGCTGATGCTCATCCCACTGCTTGGTAGCCACTGCTGTGCTCTGCCTTTCCTCTTTCCCACTCACTCCTTCTTCTGGGAAGATGCTGGCTCAGCCCCTAATGTGGCCCTTGGCTTCAGGAGATGGGGAGCAGCGGGCAGCACTCTGGCTGCCCCCATGGATCCTCTAAATGGATGTTGGCTTCCACCCTGGGCCCATTTCCTCTGAACTTTGTACTGTCAGTAGGCCATGGCTCTGCAAACCCATGTTTTTTGGCTGAAGCTGATAAAACACCAGAGTCAGTTTTAATTTTTGATGATGTGGAGGATTGTAGATGTGCTCCAATGGTTCCCACCACTCCCATTCTTCTCAGTTCAAATCACTCTGTGGGCAAAGAGAGGGCCATGAGGTAGATCTGCACCCAGCCCCCATGCTTTCAATTCAGGAGGCTCAAATGGTTTTTCTCGCCGTGAATGCTAAACCCCAACAATTGTGGGTATAAGCTACTTTCTGTCAAGTCAAAGATGAGTTTTCTTCTTAACCCAGCGTTCTCTGAAAAATGGGGACTTGTTGATTTTATCTCTGGATGGGTTAATAAGGAGACTCTTCCCAGTTGCAGGTGAGACCCAGCTCTGAGAGTTCTGTGTCATACTCACCTGTGTACACATGAGACTAGGCTAGACTAGGCTGTGGGACCAGTGGGGGAGGGTGAGAAGCCTGGGGAGCTCCCCAATGCTTTAACTCCTAAAAGTGGTAGGGGCTCATGGAATGGAGCTCACCCGCTGTCCCTCATTCCATTTGTTTTTCTTGTTATTTCCCCCATCTTATGACATCTTTTTTCTTCTATTTTTATCTTCTGTTAAAATTATCTTTTGGATATTTTCCTAAGATAGGGTATATGATTTATAGACTTGTGGTAGAACTTCCAAAGACTGCAGAAAACAGAGAGTAGACATGTGATGAAAGCAAGATGGAATCCTGATGACATGGTTGTTCTGGCTCATGGACCTCTCAGCTTTATTAGCCAATAATTCCCTTCTTGACTCAAGTTAGTTTTATTTCAGTTTAGTCAACAAAATAATACAGACTACTACTACTACTACTACTACTACTCCTCAGAGAGAGAGAGAGAGAGAGAGAGAGAGAGAAATTATCCTGCTAATTATATGATTACGAAACAGTACTACAAGCAGGTGGAGATGCAAATTAACATACGATCCATCCATTCCTCTCAAGTTATATTCTTGTTGGTGAGGCAAGACATATTTCAGATTACATAATACAAGATTCAAGTAACAGATCAATCTAGAAGAGTTGATCAGTGCTAGAATATGAATCTTTAAATAATGATCTTTTCTCTCTGGGTTTTAGGATAAGAACAATGGCTAGTTCAGAAAGTGAGACTTGAAGGTCATTTTTCACTTAAAGTATTTACCCAGAAGTAGGAGAGACTCAAACACCCTCATTTTTCTGCTGAAGAAATGAGGTCCAGGGTAGAAAAAATCCAGGCAAGATCCACTGTAAATTGTTAGCAGATCTGGGACCCAACCCTGGCCTTCTTATTCCATTAAAGTGTGGCACCACTCTGCTTTGCTTTAGGCTTGAATTTTAGCTGTTCAGATATAATCCAAGTACCCTGATGTAGGTATCTAGCTATATCAATGACAAAAACCTTGCTGAACATTTATACTTGCAATTCTCATCATCGTCATCATCAAATAATTACGAAGTACTAAATTATGCAAATTGAGTCCAATCACTACATTACAAATTTTCAAGAATATTAAATCAATTATGATCATTGTATTAATTTGCTAAGGTTGCCATAACAAAGTACTACAGGCCAGGTGACTTAAACAACAGAAATTTAAATGTTCACAATTCTGGATACTGGAAGTCTGAGATCAAAGTGTTAGCTTGTGATTTCTTCTGAAGCCTCTCTCCTTGGCATGAAGACGGCCACCCTGTGTGTCTCAAACGGTCTTTCCTCTGTATGCATCTGTGTTCTGATATCTTCCTATAACGACCTCAGTCTTAATAGGTTAGGGCTCATCCTAATGACCTCATTGTAACTTAACTACCTCATTGAAAGATTCTATCTCCATATCAGCCACTTTCTGAGGTACTAGGACTTGGGACTTCAACATACGAATTTTAGGGGGGGACACAATTTAGCCTATAGCAGTCACTTAAATTTTTCAAGATAATATAAAAAGAAATAAAAGAATATTAAGCATCATGAGAACAAAAGATTCCAAATTTAAGACTTCATCTTGGGCCGATGTACTGCAGTGCTTCATATGCTGAGGATTTCACCTCTGCACATGCAAATCGCCCTCCCCCATCTCACCTAAACCTTTCAAGCTGCAGCCTGACACGCCTGCCCTCTGTCAGCCTCCAGTCAACAAGAACTCTGCATCACCCATTCACGGATGGGCAGGAGCACAAGAAAGTCATAAAGTATCACACAGCTGAAACCAGGATAGACCACAGGGCATGTGAGACCCCTTATTTCCTCTCATGTGGTTTTGTTGTTTTCAGGAAATAGTAATGTACACATTAATTAATGTATATATTAAATTAATAGCTTGTATATTGATTATGCACTGATGTAATTAATAATTTATAATATAATTAATAATTAATGTAATGTTTAATAATTAATATATAATATAATTATAAGTATAATTATGTTTTCATATTATTTTAACATATCATGTTATATTAATATATAATTAATACTTTTATTTGATATATGGTAATTATATATTACATATAATATACATTAATATGCAATATATATTTTTATATAATATGTAAAGTTATATGTTAATATACAATATATGATACTTTTATATTATTTTTATTATATCATATAGTTACATTTTGTATTGTATATAGTAACATACAATGATTTTATATAATATATCTAATTATATATTAATATATTATATTTAATATGTATAACACAAACCAATATATTATATATTAATAATTAACATTATTATGTTATGTTTCATATAAACATATCGAATATTTAATATACTTAATATACATTTGATATGTAAATATATTACCATATATTTATAGTATTTACATTATAGTAATATATTTATATATGTATATATTAACATACCATTTTACTATATTGACATATTAGCATATAGTATATTAATTTATAATGCATAATTATTATATATTAATATGTACTACAAGTTATATATTATACTGTATAATTACTATATATCAGTTATGTAGCCAGGTCTTTAAACACTATCTCTGTGTCCTTGAATGCTACTATGTTAACTATGAACATACATTTGACCTGGGTAGGCACTGAGATTTCTGAGCCTCAGCTTCCCTATTTTCAAAATGAGGACAATATCTGCGTGCCTGTCAGGAACGACAACTGTGGCAATGGTGGATGTGACACAGGGATGAAATCTATAAAATACAAATCACACAGTAAGGATGATTGCCTACCCAGGGTTTGCTGATGTGGAGCACTGTGGCAACGCCAGGGCCATGTCCCTGAAGAAAGAATCACGGACCCATTTGTTACAAAGGGACCATGATAGGTGCCACTTGCAGATAGCGTAGAAACTCTATAAAGAAGAATTATAGTTTGATTAACTTGGGCATACAACCGCATCTTGCTCTGTGACTCCTAAAAAAAAGTATCAATTCTCTCACGTTTTGTTTGGCTGCTCATGGGGAAGGCTGCTCTCAACACTTACACCACAATGAGGTGAGTGACACCAGGTAGTTTTGTTTGGGAAATTAGAAGCTCGAAGTTCGTAATAAAAAAAAAATAACATGGGAGGAAATGCGTTAGCAGAAAATCTCGGAGAGAATTGGTAATTTCCTTAGCCGTTCCCAAGGCAAGTGCTTACAAGCCTCTCCATCTTCCTCTTCCCTGAGCAAGTTCAGGGGAAGATACAACATGTTCATTTGCTATCAGTGAGATCAATTATATGAATTTCTAACACAGAATAAAAATGAAGAAGATGGGAAACAAAAAGAAATGAAGAAGACGGGATTTAAGCTCAAAAGTCTGTTAAGATGGAAATCTCTGGAGAAAAATTGGGTAAGAGGGTCCCACTATTACACTACCAAACATATTACTAGTATAAACAATAGCCACTGGCCTCTCTTTGAGGTCTGTACTCAGGCACTGATGAGGCCCATTTCACATGTTGCTTCTAGTCCTGAGATCGTAGCTCCCATGTTGGAACAAGACATTTGAGCTCGTTGGTTCCACACCTTCCTGGATGCCTCTGCTTTCCCAGCAGCCATGTTAAGTGTGAGCTTGAAGAAGTGACCAGATAATACCTTGGGTCTAAATGGGGAGAAACTGGAAGTTTTCATTGGTGTTAAAATTACTTGGTTTGTTAACTATTTTGTGTTGAATTTTAAAAAGTAACTTATTTAATTTAAATAAATACTATTTATTAGGTGCATATGTGATTTTAGTATATAAATGTATACATATTTGTAAGTTTTAAAACACTTTATATTTGGTCATAATATATAAGATAGTCATAAAGCAAAAGAGGCAAAAAATAGTATTCACATCTACATCTTGACCCCATGACCCTCCTGTGTTGTTTCCTGATTGGTGAAGTTGATTGTTAACGTCCATTATTCACTGTGATTTGCAGAGAGGAGAGAAGGAAGATGGGACCCTCTGGCACCACTTCCTATGCACAAAAGATGGTCACCACCATGTGGGAAATACTTTGAGTATATAGTATCACATATTAAGTACTAGCTTTATAACTTTTCTATCACCTTCCTCTCTATCAGAGTTTTCCTGAGCATTGCAGAACCTGGGTTCTGAGTCAGAGAAAGTCTATAGACTGGATACGTGCAGTGCAGGCTTCCAGAGTGGGAGAAACTGAGAGCAAAATGTGATGGCAGCCCTGTTAGAGCCATGAGGACCTCTAAAGCCTGGCAATAGCAATTGTCATCCAGCCATGGAGAAAGGTTTAAATCCAGTATCCACAAAACACTAACAACCAGGCTGAGTGTGAACATGGTATATAGTGCCATATAAAACGTACATGACACCTGAATACATTGACTCTATCATGTGGAATATCCGGGTCTGGGAGAACATGATGCTCACCTATGCTGGTTGAGCTGGTCCAGTAGACCAGTCACATGGAAACAACACATAGCACATTGTAGGCAAGGCTACCCATTCTCGATACACCCATCTAGATCAAATAAGCAATGATCATGTCACAAAAGGGGGACTTTTTGGTCCTAAGTACATTGGGAATTGTTAGCGGTCCTCAAGAAAGATAAAGTTACAGATGGCATATTTCCATAACTACATATCACTGCTTAAAATTTATCTCTCAGTAGAGAACTTCAAAAGTAGATTTATTTAGAGATAATCCTTCTGTATGAATGTATTTCTTCAGCTGAGATAAATAACATCAAATGCAGCCTATTGGCACTATAGTAGAGAAACAAACTACGAAGGAAAACGAAAATCCAGAATGGAGAATAGATTGGGGGTTTGGGATCCTCAAATGAAAAAAGAGAGAGCCAGAACCCCCTTTTTTGAGAAGTACCTGTCTGCACCTGATTTATCTCATCCTCATAGTGATATTTAAAGGAATAGAAGAACAATTTCATACCAATAGGACTGGACAAGAAAACCCTATCTAACATGGCACTTTCCTCAGGTTGGGTTGTGAAGAAAGTATTCTTTGTTGCAGTCAGTTCATTTATATTTTAAGCATCTGCTAGACTATGGTGAAATGACTCCCTCTTAATCATCACTATCGAGAATGAATAAATACATGCATTTATCTTGCACGCAGTAATTGGCTGCAAAGCATTCAGCAACCCTTTCATTAGGGTGATGAGATCCAAAAATAGATGCCAAGTATGTTTATTGGAAACTAATAGACCCACCTGAAGAGTAAAAAATTCCTATAAATGCAGTGGTTTGCAGAGATGTGTGAGTGTGTGTGTGTGTGTGTGTGTGTGTGTGTAGGGTACACATGTGTGCAAAAGCATGCATATGTGTTTCAGAGGGAGCAATGGGAAGGAAGAAAGCTAATAATTCATTCTTCCACCACTTTAAGTTCTTCTTCGGAAGGAAGATGCATATTCAGTGTAATTCACCTCCTTTGGTATAATCTTTGAGTCGGTATCTCCACTCCTTCCTCTAATGTTTGAGTTTGAGATCCTACTAAGTAGTCTTTGTTTCTCTGAGCTCCGTGATGGCCCACAGACATCAGTGGGCTCCCCTCATGTGCCATATAGGAAGGGCTACACCACTGCCTTCCACTTTTCTGCATCTCAGATTAGTCTTTGATTAATCATAATTGTATATTCAGGGCTCTCACTTGGATCTTATTAGGAGTGATAGTGCAGTAGGCAGGATTTTAGTTTCCATGACCCCCAATCCTCACCATCTGATGTTACACCTGTGAATATGTTACCGCAGCAACAATTAAAAAAAAAAAAACAGAACAGAACAAATACAGATTTCAGTCCCTAGAAGTGAGGTGCTTCTGTAAGAAATACCTAAAAATATGAATGAAGCTTTGAAATCAGGCAGTTGCCGGAGGCTGGAAGGATCTTTGAGGAGCATGATATTAGTAAAAGCTTTGACTGCCTTGAACAGACTGTTAGCAGACATATGGATGTTAAGGATTCTGATAGCGAGGACTCAGAGGTGAAAAGCTTTGTACAAGAACCCCAAGTTCCCTCAGAGGATGCCTAAGCATCACAGACAGACTGTTAGAACTATGCACTTTAAGCCTGCTGCCGGTGGGAATGCACAGAGTAGCCTCGGGGAGTGCTGCATCTGAAGGCTCAGGAGAGAGTGAGGCAATGTGATTGGAACCTGGAGGACGAGGATCCCTGTTACGTATTGGCAGAGAGCTTAGTGAAGTTGTGTTCGGCAGTTATGCAGAAAATAGAAATTGTAAATGACATACTGGGTCATTTAGCTGAGGAGATTCTCAATCCCAGTGTTAAAGGTGCAGCCTGTTTTCATCTTGCTGTTTATAGTAAAATGTGAGAAGGGGGAGATAAACTGAGGGAAGACCTGCCAAGCAAGAAGTGAAAAGGACTGGATGGTTTGGAAAATTGGCAGTCTATCCAGGTAGCAAAAGCCACTGCAAAGGAGAAATTCACTGTCAGGAATGTATCCTCTAGAGACAAGCATAGTATGACTGTTCAACTTTATGCTAGTGCTTCAGAAGGATCAAAAGGCTTGACTTTATGAAAAGGTGATTTTTCGTTCCGTGACACAAAAGACTTTGGAAGAGACTGAGAATGTGTGAAGTCAGTCATTTCAACAAATTCCAAGAGAAGAAAGTGCAAAAAATTAATACGGTTGTGTCCATGACAGTAAAATGAGTGAAGCCCACAGTACAACCTCTACCAAGCAGAACTGAGGGTCCACTCAAGACCAAGAACTGTCTCTTTCTCTCAGTTGTCCTGGTTTTGGTTCCTTCCTTGTGCTCATAATGCTGTAACATGAAAGACTATGTGCAAATAAGAGAAACTGGAATCAAAGCAGAGCCAACCAGAGCTAAGAAGCTCCATCATAGGGGAAGGAATTTGAGGGAGCTTGATGAGAAAAAAAAAAAAAAGGTGATTTGGGATATGTGTCAAAGGATCACATTTGCCTGCAGACTCAGGGAACCCCTGGGTACTGTTGATCTCTTGCCTTTCCTAGGATTTGAGCCTGGTGAGTGTAAGAAATACACATCCACATCTTTTTGCTTCTTCTACACGTCAGCAATGGGTGCTGCCAGGAAGGACCTGGGGCTTGCCAGAGACAAAGGCTCATTCTACTGGTGCCCCATGTGAATCATCTTGGGATTGATGCTGTCTGGATAGTTGGGGCTTGTAATGGGTTCCTGCACCTCCTGAGCTGATTGATTGTATGGTTTCTTCTTTTTATTCTGTCAATGTGGCAAATTATATTGATTGATTTTTGAATATTGAACCAAATTTACATTACTTGTTTGTAATGTATTATACCTTTCTATACTGTGCTGACTTTAATTTGCAAATATTTTGTTGAGGATTTTTGTGTCTATGCCCAAAGAGATATTAGGGTAATATCTGGCCTCTTGGGAAGGGGTGGAAGGTGTTTCCTTCTTTTATTTTCTGGAAGCTATTTTATAGAATTAATATTATTTCTGCCTTAAATGTTCATTTAAGGCTTGGATTTTTTCCCCCTTTGGAGAAAAAAACCTTTCTGTTACAAATATTTAAAAATGCACTTCCTTTAATGGATATGTAAGTATTTGGGTTATTTACATCTTCCCTGAGTTTTGGTACTTTGTGCCTTTCAAAAATTGGTCCATTTTATCTAAGTTGCCAAATTTATGGGTATAGAGTTATTTGCAGCATTCTTACATTCGTTCTTTTTTAAATGTCTGTGAGATCAATATTAAAGCCTTTCCCTCATTTCTGATATTGGTAACTTATGTCTTCCTTTTTCACCTTGGTCAGTTTGTCCAGAATATTATCAACTTCATTGTTCTTTCAAAGAGCCAACTTTTGGTTTCATTGATTTTTATCTGATTTTTTTCATTATCATTTATATCTGCTCTAGTCTCTATTATTTCCATTACTCCTTTTGATTTGGGTTTAATTTGCTCTTCTTCTCCAGTTTCTTAAGATGGAAGCTTATGTTATTGATTTCAGATTTTTCTTCTAGGATACAAATACTTATTTATGTAAATTTCCCTTTAAGCACTGCTTTGCTATATCCCACAAATCTTAATGATTTTCATTTTCATTTAGCTTAAAATATTTTAAATTTCTCTTGAGACTTCTACTTTGACCCATTTGTTGTTTTTTTTAAGAAGTTTGTGGTTTAATTTTCAAATATATTGAGATTTTCCAGGTATCTTTCTATTGATTTCTACTTTAATCCCATTGTGTTGTTAAAATAACTATGTATAATCTCTGTTCTTTAAAATTCAATATTATTTTCTATGACCCAGAGTGTGGTCTATCTTGGTGACTGTTTCCATGTACTGTGAGAGTAAAGTCTAGTATGCCATTGTTGGATGGAATATTCTAGAAATGTCAGGTCAAGTATATTGACAGTGTTGTTCAAATCATCTATATTCTCACTAATTGTTTTGCCTGCCTGTTCTACAAACTATTGACAGAGGCATGAAGAAACCTCCAAATGTAACTGTAGAGTTGTCTGTAATCTCCTTTTGTTTTTTTAAAGATTTATTTATTTGAGAGAGTGAGTGTGTGAATGGGAGAGGGACAGAAGGAGAGGGAGAGAGAGAATCTTGAGTAGACTTCCCATTGAGCATTGAGCCTGACATGGGGCTCGATCCCATGACCCATGAGATCATGACCTGAGTTGCAATCACCTGTTGAACACTCAACCAGCTGGGCCACAGGTGACCCATGACCTTGTAATCTCCTTTTAGACCTATCATTTTCAAGCTCTGTTGATGGTACATAAACATTTAGAATTTCTATATTTACTTGTAAAATTGATCCCTTTACCCTTATACAATAGACTTCTTTATCCCTGATAAGATTACTTGTTCTGAAATTTACTTTGCTGGATATTAATACGGATACTGCAGTTTTCTTCCAGTTAATGATTTCTTTCTTCTTGGGTCTTACTTTTTTATCAATCTGAAAATTTGTCATTGTATTGACTTTTTTAAGACCATTCACATTGAAAGTGATTATTAATATAGTCGGATTAAATCCTAACATCTTGCTGTTTTCTATTTGTCTCATTTTTGTTTACTTCCTCTATTGGCTTAAATGAGCATTTTTATAATTCTATTTCATTTTCTCTGTCAACTTATTACTTAAACTTCTCCTTAAACATTAGTTAGATTTACCATATACATTTAAGAATATTCTGAGTCCACCTTCAAATAGTATTACACTGCTTCACATTTAATGTAAGGAACCTTATAACAGTATATTTCCAATTTTTAAAGCAGTTGTAGGTTCACAGCAAAACTGAGCAGAAATTAGAGAGTTCCCATATAACCCCTATCTTCACATATGCACAACCTCCCCTGTTACCAATCTCCCACACCTTCGTAAAACGTTTGTTACCACTGATGAACCCACACTGACACATCATGATCACCCAAAGTCCATAGTTTACAGTAGGGTTCACTCTTGGTGTTATACATTCTATGGGTTTTGGCAAATGCATTTTGACATGTGTCTACCATTATGGTATCATACTGAATTGTTTCAGTGCCCTAAAAGTCCTCAGTGTTCTGCCTATTACAACATACATTTTTATTAAGCTTTTCATCTTGAGATAGTTCACATACAGTTCAGTACTGAGATCCACATTCATTTGTAGGAGATTATACAGAGATCCCACATACCCTTTATCCTTCTCCTCTGAAATATAACATCTTGTAAAACTATGGTACAACATCCCAACCCAGGAAATTCACATTGACACAGTCTACTGATCTTATTCAGATTTCCCCAGTTCTACATGTATTTATTTGTGTGCATTTCAGTGTGTGTACTTAGTTCTATGCAATTGTCTCACATGTGTAGTTCATGTATTTACCACTTCAGGTAAGATACAGAACAGTTCCATCAGTGTCCTTCATCTTGACCTTTTATTACAGCACCCGTTTCTCTCCCAATCTGACCTTCCATTCCCTATTATCCTGGCAACCACTCATCTGTTCTCCATCTCTCTATTTTTTTCGTTTAAATAATGTTATATAAATGTAGTCGTATAATATGTAATCCTTTGGAAATGGCTTTTTTTCACTCAGTGTAGTTCTCTGGAGACTCATCCAAATTGTATACATATCATTAGTTCTTTCCCTTTTTTATTGCTGAGTGGTATTCCATAGCACTCTTGTATCACCATTTGTTTAGCCACTAACCTGTTGAAGGACATCTGTGTTGTTTCCAGTTGTTTTTTTTTTTTTTTTTTGGCTGCTATGAATAAAATTGTTATCACATTTGTGTAAAGGTTTTAAATGAACATAAATTTTCATTTCCCTGAAACAAAAGCCCAAGAATTCAACTGTTGGGTTGTGTGGTAATTGTATATTTGCTATATAAGAACTACCAAACTATTTACCAGAGTAGCTGTTCCAGTTTTCATTCCTTCCAACAATGAATGAGTGGTCTAGTTTCTCTGCATCCTTGCCAGCATTTGGTAATGTTATCTTTTTGTTTTAGCCATTATGGTAGCTGTACAGTGATATCTTATTGTAGTTTCATTTTGCATTTCCCCAAAAAACAATGATGTTAAACATTTTTTGTGTGTGTACTTTATCTATATGTTATCTTCAGTGAAATGTCTATGTCTGCTTGTTTCTCAAATTGGGTTGTTTATTTTACTGCTGTTTTTTAAGAGTTTTTTTTTTAACATATTCTAGATACTAATCCTTTGTTGATTATGTTTTGCAAGAATTTTCTCCCACTCTGTAGCTTGTTTCTCCATCGTTTTCACAGGGTCTTTTGCAGAGCAAAATATTTTAGTTTTGATGGGGACCAATTTTTAATTTTTGTCTTTTATCCATTATGCTTTTAATGCATAAGATGTCTTTTCTAGACCTAGACTCTAAATATTTTCTCCTATGTCTTTTATAAAAATTAGATAATTTTAACTTTATGTCTGTGATCCATTTCAAGTTTATTTTTGCATAAGATGTGAGGTCAAGGTCAAAGTTCACTTTTTTGCCTATGGATGTCCAATTGTTCCTGCACCATTTTTTAGAAGGGTTATATTTCTTCAGCTTAGTTGCTTTTGCTAAGAAAACACAAAATTTGTCAAAAATTAGTTTAGCAAAAAATTAGTTTAGCATCTTTATAAGAGTGTATTTCTGAGTTTTTTATTTTGATCTACTACTCTACATGTCTGCCTTTCCACCAATACTATACTGTCTACATTTCTGTACCTGTATAGTAAATATTAATATTGGATACAGTTTTTATCCCACTTTATTCTTATTTTTTAAGATTTTTTTTAAAAAGATTTTATTTATTTATTTGAGAGAGACAGAGATAGTGAAAGAGAACACGAGTGTGGAGGAGAGGGAGAGCAGGCTCCCCGCTGAGCAGGGAGCCCAATGCAGGGCCTGTTCCCAGGACCCCAGGATCATGACCTGAGCCGAAGGCAGATGCTTAACTGACTGAGCCACCCAGGCACCCCTCAAGATTGTTTTGAGCTATTCTGGGTTTTGTGCTTCTTCATATAAATGACTAATACTGTGTAGATCTACAAAAACCTTGCTGGGATGCTAATGGAAATTATATTAAACCTATAGATTAATTTGGAGAGAAACGATCTTCATTATGTTGAGTCTTCTAATCTATTAACATGGTACATCTCTTATTTAGGTCTTCTCTGATTCTCTTATCAATATTTTTAATTTTCAGCATTCAGATCTTGTACATTTTTTGTTGAATTTACATCCAAGCACTTCATTTTCTTTGGTGTGATTGTAAATGGCTTTACATTTTATTTATTTATTTTTAAAAAGATTTATTTATTTATTTTAGAGAGAGAGAGAGTGGGGGAGATGCAGAAGGACAGAATCTTCAAGCAGACTCCCCACTGATCTGGGAGCCCATGCACGGATGGATCCCACGACCCATGAGATCATAACCTGAGCTGAAACCAAGAGTTGGTTCAGCTACCCAGGCACCCCTGGTTTTACATTTTTAATTGCAGTTTCTGCGTACCCCTTTTTAGCATGGAGAAATATGATGGATATTTTTGTGTTGCTATTGTATCTTGCACCCTTGCTAAACTCAGTTCTTATTTATAGGTCTTTGTTTTTGTATATTTCTTGAGATTTTCTATGAAGACAATCATGTCATCTGCCACTAGAGGAAACTTTGTTTCTTATTTTCCATTCTGCCTGTCTTTTCTTTCCCGTTCTTATTGCAGTGGCTGAAACTGTCAGGGCTATGTTGAATAAGAGTGTTGAGAGCAGATACCCTTGCCTCACCCCTGATATTTTCAGTTTATCATGATTGAGTACCATATCAACCATAAGTTTCTGCAGATGCTCTGTATCAAGTTCAGGCAATTCCCTTGTATTCCTACCTCACTGACGGTTTTTATCATATATGGGTGTTGGATTTTGTCAGTTTTTGTGTTTTGTTTTGTTTGTTCAATCCCTTTTTTAGCCTCTTAACATAGGTTCATTGCTTGATTTCAAATAATAAATCATCCTTACATTTTTGGGATAAATCCCACTGGTCACTATATAAAATTCTTTTTATAAATTATTGTATTCAATTTGCTAATATTTTTGTTAAGGACTATTGCATCAAAGTTCATAAGAGAGATTTGTGTGTGTGTGTGTATGTGTGTGTGTGTGTGTGTGTGTGTATGTGTGTGTGTTCATATTGCCTTTATCCTGTTTTGGTAACAACCCCTTAAAATGAACTGTGAGGTATTCCTCCCTCTCCTATTTTCTGGAGAAGATTATGTAAAATTGTTGTCAGTTCTATAAACATTTGGTAGAATTTGACAGTGAAACCAAGGGAGACTGTAGGTTTCTTTTTTGGAGGTTTTAAATTATGAGTTCAAGCTCTGTAATGGTTACAAGACTAGTCAGATATCTGTTTTACTGTGATTAAGTTTTGGTAATTTGTGACTTTTGAGCAGTCAGTTCATTTCTTCTAAGTTGTCAAATTTATAAGTGTAAAATTGTTTACAACATTCCCTTTATATTTTTTTAGAAGATTTTTTTATTTAAGAGAGAGAAAGCATGCAAAAGTGGAAGGGGTGGGGATGGAGGGAGAGGGAGAGCGAGAATCTCAAGCAGACTCCCTGCTGAGTGCAGAGCCCAATGTGGGGCTCAGTCTCAGAACCCTGAGATCATGACCTGAGCCAAAATCAAGAGTCCGGGGCTTAACTGACTGAGCTACCCAGGTGCCCCCCTCTTTGTATCATTTTTATGATTGAAGGATCCATAATCATACCCTTTGTTTCCTAGTACTGTTGATTTGTGTCTTTTCTGATTTTATTTTGTCAGTCTTGCTAGAGGGTTAAATCAATTATACTAATATTTTTAAGGAAGCTGTTTTTTGTTTCATTAGCTTTTTCTATTTCCTATTTTCAATTTCATTAATTTCAGATCTAATCTTTATGATTTCTTTCTTTCTGCTTACTTTGGGTTTACTTTTCTTTTTCCAATTTCTTGATGTAGTAACTTAAATTATTATTTTGAGAACTTTCCTCTTTTCTAACATGAGCATTTCATGTTATAAACTCCATCTCAGATCTGCTTTAGTTGCATACCACCTATTTTGATATATTTTCTTTTCATTTTTTTTCGGTTCTATTTTTTTTAAAACTTTCTGTGGATTTCCTCTTTGATCCATGGATTATTTAAAGTTGTGTTACTTATTTTCAAAGTGTTCAGATTTTTCAGTTGTCACATTATGATACTTTATTAAAAGTGTGAGAAATTTACAACCATGTAATTTTTTTACTCCTCTAATCTGGAGTTGAGCTCCTCCAGAGATGAGCCGTAGTTATAGTTAATTTCAATTTACTGTTGGTTTCATATACTTTGATAGTAAGAATCAGGTCCCTCTTTCAATTAGGATCTGGGACCCAAGACACTGAAGATCTCTCTTTTTGCTTTCTTGCTCATTTCTCCAGCTTACCATGACTTGGAAGAACTATTTTATAGTCTTACCCCTAGCTTTTTACACCAGAGGATCCCCCCCCCCATCCTCTCTTCTTCTTTGCCCTCTTACCCCATCCCCAGCCTTCCAGGTACCATTCTGTATTTGAGGTTAAATGCTTGAAGGAAGAATTGATGGGGTGTGTAGATTAGCCTGGTTTTGGTGCTTTTCTTGATTTTAATCCATCATGATGGCCTACAGGATCCTTGAAGGTTTTGTTGGTTCTCCTTGTCTTGGCCACATTTTCTTTGTTTATGGCAGGTTTATTTTTCTTCCTTCCATGCCCCAGAGATAAAAGCGGCTACAAAAACCCTTACCTTGAAAGGGCTCATCCCTTCCTGGAATATAGTGCATTTAGACTTCTTTGCATTTTTAGGTCTCTAATGGATATCACATAGGATGATTTTGAAATAAGTTGGGTTTTTTTTTGTGTTGTTGTTATATTGTGAGCAACAACTTCTTGCAAACTTTTACATCCTACGAAGTAAAATCCCCATTACTCTGTTTAACCAGCAGAACCCCTCAGCAGCTTATATGTCACCTGTGATAACATACAGCTCCTATACAGACTGGGAGCTTGTGGTTTGGTTTCTGATAGGTTTGGGGAAAAAAGTGTTACAGTGTCTCCCCCATGATTTTGTCGCTAATCCTATCCATCATTTCCAAAATGCTATTTTCAGAAAAAGATACTTATCTCTATCTCACAGGCAACCTCATGAATCCAGTGAAATCAGTTGTTCCAATAGATTGAGTAGTTCTACCTTTCTCTCTGATTCAAGGCTCAAATCTAACACCTCAAATCGAGGAACTCATGTGAGTGTTACCTAGGTTACCATTTCTCCATCCATAAATAAGATTACGATATTAACCCCCTAGTCTTGCTTCACAACTTGGACTGTGTAGTGCTTTCGCCAAGATAAGCACCATTCTGCATACTTTAGATATATTGACTCTTTAGGTATGACATTATGAAGCAAGCACCATTTTGATATATATTTTTTTATTTGACAGAGATAGAGACAGCCAGCGAGAGAGGGAACACAAGCAGGGGGAGTGGGAGAGGAAGAATCAGGCTCATAGCGGAGGAGCCTGACGTGGGGCTCGATCCCATAATGCCGGGATCACGCCCTGAGCCGAAGGCAGACGCCCAATGACTGTGCCACCCAGGCGCCCCGCAAGCACCATTTTGATTCCCATTTTAAAGTATAGATACCTTAAGGGGCTTGCCTAAGGTCACATGCTAGAAGCTAAAGCCAGAAAGCGTTGATCCAAAGGCCATGCTCTTTATCTCTAAACGTGTTGCCACACACTGCCCCAGTTCTTTCAGACATCAGGCCGTAAGAGTCTCTTTCTAACCTCCTGCTAGCTTGCTGCATGGTCTCTTTATTCTCTTCCCCACCTAAGTTGCCTGCTAAAATTCTGTTTTAACTAACAATTTTTAAACTGTTACAACTCCCTCGTAGTTCATGTTCATTTTGATGGATTGCAAACAGGATTTTAAAAAAATAAATCAGAATAATATAATGAAAAAAGAAAATATTTGACTTCTTATAGACAAGAATATGTATTGTTTTGTGAAATTTGGTTTCAGGTGTGTGTGTGTGTGTGTGTGTGTGTGTGTGTGTGTTTATTGGGATGTATATATCAAGAAATAAAATATCTATCTTAATGTATGTTGTGGTTTAAAAAATTTTAGAAAAACCCAGCTGTAGGCCAAGAGGGGTCAGAATATATCCCCAGGACCAACTCTAGCTCCACGTAGATTTCTGTTTTCTTATCATTTCTGACCCCATTATGTCACTTAAGAAATCGTTATTACCTTAGAGTTATAGTTAATCTCCCATATTCTTTCTTTAATCTTCATTGCTCTGCCTTTAGCATTAGGTTTATAAGCCACTTGGAATTGATTTTATGTGTACTGTGAATCAGATATGCATTTTCACTCTTTGATATAAATATTTCATTATGCTAATGTCATTATTGGAAAGGCCAGACTATTTCCACCATTCTGCAATGGCACCTTTGTCACAAATCTAGGCTTTCTATTATGTTCCATGGGGTTTAAAAAAAATCTTTATGCCAACACCACCCTGTCTTAATTATCAAAGCTTTATATTATGTCTTGATATACAATAAAAGAATTCCTCACATCTTGTTCTTGAAAAGTATTTTGGCTATTCTTGGCGTTTTGCATTTCCATAAAAATTGGAGAATTGGTTTTCAAGTGCCATGGTGGGGAAAACTATAGACATTTGCCTAAGATTGCATGAAATTCAAAGGTCAAGTCGAAGGAGTATTTACTGTTCTAAACTCTGAACAAAGTATGTTCCAAACTCTTTTTATTTCTGTTCTCTCTCTCTCTCTCTCAAATATCTTATTTATTTGAGAGAGAGAGAGACAGACAGAGAGAGCATGAACAGCGGGAGGGGTAGAGGGAGAGGGAGAAGCAGACTCCCTGCTGAGCAGTGAGCCTGACACAGGGCTCAGTCCCTGGATCCTGAGATCATGACCTGAGCCGAAGGCAGACACCTAACCAACTGAACCATCCAGGTGCCCCTCTTTCTGTTCTCTTTAATGTCTCTCAATAATTTCAGAGTCTTTTAAAGATAAGTCCTGCTCATTTTTGTTAGATTTCTTTCTAGGTAGTTGATAATTTATGCTATTTTCATTGAGGTATGATTGTCATACAAAAAGCTGTACATATTTAATATATACATCTTGATGAATTTGAAGATAAGTATATGTCCATGAAGCTGTCCCTATAAACAAAGTCATAAACATAACCATCACCTCTAAAAGTTTACTCCCTCTTCTGTATGTGTGTGTATATGGGGGTGTATGCACGCATGATAAGGTCATTTAACATAAGATCTACCCTCTTAACAAAGTTTCAAATGTACTATACAGTATTATTAACTATATGCTCTCAGCCCGACATGGGGCTTGATCCCACGACCCTGAGATCATGACCTGAGCCAAAATCAATGCTTAATTGACTGACCCTCCCAGGTGCCCCTCTCATTTTTCAATTGGATTGTTCGATCCATCCTTCCTTCCCTCCCTCCTCCCTCCCTCTCCAACTTTCTTTCTCTTTCTTTCTTTCTTTCTTTCTTTCTTTCTTTCTTTCTTTCTTTCTTTCTTCTTCCTTTCCTTCCTTCCTTCCTTTCTTCCTTCCTACTGAGTTGTAGGAATTTCTTATATCTTTGGATATTAATCTTTATCAGATATATGATTTTCAAATATTTCTCTCCCATTCTGTACATTGCTTTTTCACTTTGCTGATTGTGTTCTTTGCTGTGCAGAAGCTTTTTAGTTTGACATAGTCCCATTTGTCTAGTTTTGCTTTTATTTCCTGTGCTTTTGGTGCCATTTGCAAGAAATCACTGTCACAACCAATGTCAAGAAGGTTTTTCTCTGTTTTTATCTATGACTTTTACAGTTTTGCATTGTATGTTTAAATCTTTAATCCATTTTGAGTTGATTTTTGTGTATAGTAAACGATAGGGTTCTAACTTCATTCTTTTGCACATGGATATCCAGTTATCCCACCACCATTTATTGAAGAGACTATTCATTCCCTATAGTGTATTCTTATCCTTCCACCCTTGTTGAAGTTCAGTTTACCATAAATATATGGATTTATTTCTAGGTTATCTATTCTGTTCAAATTCAGTATAGTTGCAGGATACATATGAAAATCAGTAGTTTTCTTTACACTTTTCTTTACGTTTTACAATGAAGTATCTGAAAAGGAAACCAAGAAAACAATCCCATTTATAATAACAACAACAAAAAAAATAAAGTACTTAAGAATAAACTTAAGCAAGGTGCTGAAGGACCTCTACACTGAACTAGCACAATAGCACATTGATGAAATAGATTGACAAATACACAAATAATTGGGAAGACATCCCATGTTCATAAGTTGGAAGAATTAGTATTGCCAAAATGTTCATTATGTCCGAAGCAATCTACAGATTCAGTGCAACTCTTTCAAAATTCCAATCACATTTTTTTTACAGAAATAGAAAAAGACAATCCTAAAATTGTTGTGGAACCGTAAGAGACCCTGAACAGGCAAACAATCTTGAACAAAAAAATAAAGCAGGAGGCATCACACTTCACGGTTTGAAAATGTACTGCAAAACTACGGTAATCAAAACAGCATGGTAATTTTTATAATTTATGCTATTGTAAATGATATACATATTTTTTTAAAGATTTTATTTATTTATTTGACAGAGAGAGAGACAGCCAGCGAGAGAGGGAACACAAGCAGAAGGAGTGGGAGAGGAAGAAGCAGGCTCCTAGCGGAGGAGCCTGATGTGGGATGCGATCCCAGAACACTGGGATCATGCCCTGAGCCAAAGGCAGACGCTTAACCGCTGTGCCACCCAGGCGCCCCAATGATATACATATTCTTAAAGCTTATTTTCTACTTGAATATTTATCTCTAACAGATAAATAGTTTTCTTCTTTACATAAACCCTGTGCCCTTATCAAGCTAAAAGAATTAAAAATAATTTCATAGAAATTTTTCCAAATGTCTCATAAATGTCTTTTTACAATTGGTTTGTTCAAATTAAATGTCAATTTAATGTCATTTTCAACTGCCTGATTCCTTATTGGGGTCATATAATGGTGTCATTCCTTACCTACCCCCAATCTTCCTCACCAATTTCATGTAAATCAGCTTGATTTGATCACAGCTTAACTTTTTGGGGAATAATATATCACAAATGCTCTGAAGTTCCTGTGGAGTCACATCAGGAATTGTCCCACTTTTAATAATGCTAAGATTGATCCCTTTGTGTATTTGTGGGGTATTGGACTGATCCCTCCTTTATTATCTATGAATCTTTCACATAAAATTGATTTTGCATTCAGTGATGATGATTGACTAGATCTGCTATGGACTGAATTGTGTGCTCCCCATTCATACGTTGAAACCCTAACTCTAAAGTGATGGTGTTTGGAGATGGGGCCTCTGGGAAAGAAATAGGTTTAGCTAAGGTCATGAGGGCGGGGCTTTTATAATGGAATTAGTGGCCTTATTTGAGACACAGAATGTGCTTTCTCTTTCCCACTCCCATGTGAGAACACGCAGGAAGATGGCTATCTACAAGCCAAAGACAGAGGCCTCGGAAGATTTCAACTCTGCTAACTCCTTGATCTGAAACTCCAAGGCCCCAGAACTGTGAGACAATTAATTTATGTTGTTTAATCCACTCAGTCTGTGTTTCTTTTAGACAAGATCCATCATCTCATTAGAGGTTGCAAAACTGTGAAATTCTAGCTTATCATGTGTTTTTTCTGCATGTAGCAGCTGGCTTTTTCAAACTATATGAACTTCCCTTCATCATCTGTTTGGTTATGCTGACATTCAATTCATGCAGGAAAGGCAGGTTTGTATGTTTCCTTCTTTTCTTTTATCCATTTTAGTGGTTATGAATTGGTGCCCAGCAACTTCCAATAGTGATTGATGAGGCGTTTGGGTTTTATTTGTTTGTTTTTTGTTTTTAAACTTTGAATGTCATTAATGATGTAGTTTTGGAATGTAGTGAAGTCCAGAGTCGATGGCCAAGAATAAATTCTTGAGACCTCTTTGGTGCAAAAAGGTGATTTTATTAAAGCACAGAGACAGGACCCGTGGGCAGAAAGAGAAGCTGCACTGGGGTTGGGAGGGGTGACTGATTATATACTTGGTTTCTGGGGGTAAGGTAGAAGGGAGGTTTTCAAAAGGACTTTTGTATGCTAAAAAGGACCTACAAGATACTGGAGGCCTTGCCATTGTCAAGTTAAGGTTGTTTTTCCCTCTAGTAAAGCATTTACATTAAGATATTTGGGAGTTTCCTGGAGGAACATTATCTCTGCCTATCACAAGTCCTTGTCAATGGGCTGCAGGTTATAAGGAAATTTTATTTTATTTACATTCCCTTCTACCTTTGTTTCCCACCTCACTATGGATGTGTGGGTGATGTTAGAGCTCCAGGGAATTGAGTCTAAGGGTCTCTGGAAGTTAGGCTATTGATAAGAATGCTTTTTTCCTAGTAAATCACCAAGACATTTGTAAACTGAGACTCAAGTCTTGCTGGACTGTGATCTCTATTAGTGAACCGTTTGTTTTTTTTCTCCTTCCCTTAGTTTTAGGGCAGGCAGGAGTGCCAGAGGATGTCACACATACCCCACCTGGGAAGGGGGGTGGTTTGTGGGGTTTCAGCTTGTGCTTTGTCCTCAGCTTGCCTTCTGCTCCCTCACCAATTACAATATAATTATTTAGTGTTTGTACAAATATAAACAACTATGGTTACTTTACTTTTTGATGTTCAAATTATCTCTTCTAGGCTTTCAGATTGGCTTCTGTGTTCTTTTGACGTGGATTTATCAGTCTTCGATAACTTAACTTGCTTTCCGGCACAAAAAGAAGTTCCTATTTTGGACATTTTCTGTTTCAGACCTGTTGTCATCCATTTCTCCAAAGACTCCCAGTTCAGTCTTTATGGTAAATGACAGAGACCACAATTTTTGTGCTCATTTCAACTGTGTAGTCAATGCTTTTAAACCTCAGGTGGACAGAATTAAGAGATTTTTTTTTTCATTAAAGACACAAGACATGAGTTTGTATTAATATTTACAATTCAAATTTAAGCCTATGGGATTTTTACTTAACTGCTTACTTACTTTAGAAATCTTGGTATCCTATCGCAAGAATAGGTTTTTGCTTCATTATACTATATATATATATATATATATATATATATATATATATACATATATAATCATTTTGAAATAATACTAATATTAATATTAAAATTATGCTACTGAATAATATTCTTTTATAGTTCTTTCACTTTTGTAAAATCACTATATATCACTAAGGACATACAATGAAAATATTACGGTTTGGAGTCACAGGAAATAATTCTTCCCTCAGGGTTAGTCTATACAGTCGTAGTCAGTCATGTTAGTCCTTACTGGTGGACATTCTGGTAGCTTGCAGTCTTTTGCTGTCATAAATATTCTGCAACAAATAACCTGTGCATATGTCAGTACATATTTTGTCAATATGTTTTAGGAATAGATTCCTAGACATTGGATTCCTGGCTAGAAGATACAGATTTTTTTCTTGATTTTGTCTGATTCTCCTCCTAGGCCGTGGAACGTTTTATATTTGCTCATTACCTGATTGTGAGTGTCTTATCCCACACTCTTACCAAGAGAGTATATTGTTAGACTCTTGGGATTTGCCAATCCGATAGGTAAGAAATAGTATTCCAGTATAGTTTTCATTTGCATTTCTTAATCATGAGCAATCTTTTTTTAAAAAATGTTTTAGGAAACATTTGCATTTCTTTTACTGTGAATTGTTTCTTCATATCATCAAGCTATAGTTCAATAGGGTTGTTTGTCTTTTTCTTCTAATTTTAGGAGCTTTTTTTTTAGAGCATTTTAATATTAGGCTCTTAACCCTTTGCCTGTGATTAAGTTGCAAATGTTTCCCTCAGTTTGTTCATAGTTTTATTATTTTGCTTATGGTGTTTTCTTCTCGTGCATTTTAATGTGGTCAAGTTTATCAGTCCTTTCCTTTTTTGCTTCTATAATTTGAGTCATACTTTAAAAACTTCTTCCCACTTTCAGGTTATGAAAGCTTTCACATGTTTATATCTTTTTGCTTTATACCTTATATGGTTTTAATTTTTACATGCATATTTCTGATCCATTTGCAATTTATTCTAATTTGAGTAATGGATCTGTTTCCTTTTTTTAATGTGGCTATATAGTTTTACCAAAGTCACTTAGTGAAAAGGCCACCTCTTCTCACTAATCTTAGATACGACCTTTATTAAATATTCAATTTCCATTTGCATGTAGGTGCATATCAGGATTTTCTATGGTGTTCCACTGTTTATTCATGTACCAATACCATGCTATTTTTGTCATAGATGCCTTATAATATGTTTTTATATCAGATAGGAATAGTCCCATCCCTCTGTTACCATTTTTTTTTCAAGAAAAACTGAGCTGCTCTTGCTTGTGTATTCACTGCATATAATATGTAAATATATATATATAATTATGTATATTGTTATACTGTATTATATATCAATGTATATGTAATATCATGTATATTATGTTATATATTATATTATATGTCAAATTGAAAGTAAACATTTATTTTGTTTTGACAACTTTCTGATTTTATTTCTTCCTATTTAACAACTTATATATTTATACATACCTTTGTATTCTTTCAGATTTTTTCCTCCTTTAAGTTTTGCACTATTTTTTGTTAGGCTAATGCCTAATATTTTATTTTTTTTTATACTGCAAAAAGTATATTCTCTTCCATTACATCTTCTAACAGATTATTATTCGTGTATATGAAGCTAGTATAAATTTCATTGTCTAACTTTTTATGGTTGGCAAATAGAAGTATAGCCGATATTTACATTTTTTTGTGCAATCTATCAATCTATTCCTTTGAATTTTTAGCTTCTTTAGGATTTTCTGTATGACAGTTCTATCATCTACAGGTGATGGCAGTTTCACTGTTTCTAAACCTTCTTTATTTCTTTTTCTGGACATATTGTACAGGTTGAAACCTCTAATATGAGCGAGAATCCGCCTCTTGCTCCTTTCAGTAAGAGGAAAGCTTTCAAAATTTCTTCATTAGGTATGTTTGGTGATGCTTTCCTTGTAACTATTGACATAATCAGTGGTAGTGAAATATATGACTGTCTTTCCAGTGTAAGAGCAGCCTTGCAATCCTGGGTAAAACCAATTTGGTCATGATTTGTTGGCCTTTCTTATGTACTGGCAGATCTAAAATTCTAATATTTTATAGAATATTTAGTGAGGTACACAAGTGAAATGGGCCTTTAGTTATCTTTCCCAATTTGAGCTGGAAATATTTTGATATCTAGATTTTGCTGGCCTCATAAAATTATTTGGGAATTATAATTTTTAGAATTTTTAAATTAATTTTTATGAGCCCATGTCTGATTGGTGTTATTTCTTTCCACAAGGGATTGGTAACACTTGTTGGCGAAGCCATTCAGACCTGAACAGTTTTTGTTGGAAGGCTAATGAATCCAGACTCAAGTTTTTTTTTCCCAATGTTATTCATATTTTTATCTTACGTCAATTGTGTAGGATGCATTTATTAGGGACTTGTTCATTTTATTTAAATTTAAATTTGCCTCTGGCAGGGGATTTTTTGGGTTCTGATTATTTTTGTCCATTCTTTTTATTATAATTAGTCTCATCAGAATTTATCAGTGTTATTATTCTTTTCAAAGAACAAGCTAGTTTTCTGTATTACATGTTTGCTTTTTTATTTTACTGCTTTCTGCTCTTTTATTTATAATTTCCCTATGTCCATTTTATTTAAAATATGGAAGAACATACCATGTGCACAGATTAGAGGACTTAATATTGCAATGTGATCCCAATAAAAATTCCAACAAGTTTCTTTATTTTGTGAAACTTTGCAAGCTGATTCAATGCTCTATGCAATATGTAGGACCAAACCCAAAGATATGTCAGACTGGGAAAAATATTTGCATCTGATATACTACTAATAAGCAAATGATTATGTAGACAATTAGTTTCCTTAATCATTCTACAAGTCAATGAAAAAACCCCAACAAACCAATATTAAAACATGTGAAGGACATGAATGGTTAGGTCACAGATAAGGAACAATAAATAGATCACAAACATAAAATAATATCCAACCGCACTTACATTATTCAAACTGAAAATTAATAAAGTAAAGATGTATTACAGTATTACAACAAAAAATGTACCCACATGTAAAAAGGGAAATTTCAATAAGGTAACCAGACTAAAAATTAAAGAATTCTTGAATCGGGGCTCCTGGGTGGCACAGTCGTTAAGCGTCTGCCTTCGGCTCAGGGCGTGATCCCGCCGTTCTGGGATCGAGCCCCACATCAGGCTCCTCTGCTGGAAGCCTGCTTCGTCCTCTCCCACTCCCCCTGCTTGTGCTCCCTCTCTCACTGGCTGTCTCTCTCTCTGTCAAATAAATAAATAAAATCTTAAAAAAAAAAAGAATTTTTGAATCACATAATAGCGAGTTTTGACTTAATGAGCATATCTAGAACCTTGAACAGAAGAGAAATCTGAAATTTTAGCAAAGTTGGAAGATACTAGACCACAAAGCCAATCTCAGTGAATACCAAGTGGTCTATTTAACATAGATAATTGTATATAATAAGTATTCAGGATGAAAATCAATGATAAAATGTAGCCAAAAAAGCCATATATCTTTGGAAATGAAAAAATGCATTGCTGAATAATTCAAGGGATAAGGAAATCACAATGGAAATGATGAAATATTTAAGAGTAAAAGATAAAGAGTGAGTATGTATCAATATCTGAGTGATGCTGCTAAAATGGTGATTAGAGGAAAATGTAACTCCAAGTGCATCCATTAGAAAATAAGAAATATTGAGCTAAGTTTTCAAAACAAAGACTATAAGAAGAGAATAATCACAAGGAAAGAGAGGAAAGTACAAGAGAAAAGCACAAGAGGAAAGCACAGATATCAGTGAAAGAGGAAGCAAAAACCATGAAGGTGGTCAATCAAGCCAAGAGCCCCAGAAGGACTAACAATAAATTCGGCATCTGGAAAGATTAATATTTTTGTTCCTTTGGGAAAATTTTTAAATTGCAAATTCAATTTTTTTACTTGTTATGGCTCTACTTACAATTTCCACTTCTTTTTGAGTTGGTCTTGTTAATTTATGTCTTTGTAGGAATATATTCATTTCATCTGAATTGTCTAATTTGTTGGCATAAACTTGTTTATAATATTGCCTTATAATAATTTATAATAATAATAATAGTAATAATTATTTCCTTTTCATTTCTGTAAACTCACCAGTGATGTCTCCTCTCTCTTATATGGTTCTCTGAATTTTCCCTTCTTTTTTTTTAATGTTTTTTTTTATTATATTATGTTAGTCACCATACAGTACATCCCTGATTTCTGATGTTAAGTTCGATGATTCATTAGTTGCGTATAACACCCAGTGCTCCATGCAATACGTGCTCTCCTTACTATCCATCACCAGTCTATCCCATTCCCCAACCCCCCTCCCCTCTAAAGCCCTCAGTTTGTTTCTCAGTGTCCATAGTCTCTCATGCTTCATTCCCCCTTCTGATTACCCCCCTTTCTTTATTCCCTTCTTCCCCTACCGATCTCCCTAGTTCTTATGTTCTATAGATGAGAGAAATCATATGATAATTGTCTTTCTCTGCTTGACTTATTTCACTTAGCATTATCTCCTCCAGTGCCGTCCATGTTGCAGCAAATGTTGAGAACTCGTTCTTTCTGAAAGCTGAGTAATATTCCATTGTATATATGGACCACAACTTCTTAATCCAGTCATCTGTTGAAGGGCATCTCGATTCCTTCCACAATTTAGCTATTGTGGACAATGCTGCTATGAACATTGGGGTGCATATGGCCCTTCACTTCACTATGTCTGTATCTTTGGGGTAAATACCCACTAGTGCAATGGCTGGGTCATAGGGTAGCTCAATTTTTAACTTTTTAAGGGACCTCCACACTGTTTTCCAGAGTGGCTGTACCAACTTGCATTCCCACCAACAATGTAGGAGGGATCCCCTTTCTCCACATCCTCTCCAGCAATTGTTGTTTCTTGCCTTGTCAATTTTTGCCATTCTAACTGGCGTAAGGTGGTATCTTAGTGTGGTTTTGAGTTGAATTTCCCTGATGACTACTGATTTTGAATATTTTTTCATGTGTCTGTTAGCCATTTGTATGTCATCATTGGAAAAGTGTCTGTTCATATCTTCTGTCCATTTTATGATTTGTTTATTTGTTTCTCACGTATTGAGTTTGAGAAGTTCTTTGTAGATCTTGGATACCAGTCTTTTATCTGTAGCATCATTTGCAAATATATTCTCCCATTCCGTGGTCTGCCTCTAAGTTTTTTTGACTGTTTCCTTGGCTGTGCAGAAGCTTTTTATCTTGATGAAGTCCCACAGGTTCATTTTATCTTTTGTTTCTCTTGCCATTGGAGATGTGTCATGAAAAAGGTTGCTGTGGCTGATGTCGTAGACGTTGCTGCCTATGTTCTCCTCTAGGATTTTGATGGATTCCTGTCTCCCATCGAGGTCTTTCATCCATTTGGAGTTTATCTTTGTGTATGGTGTGAGAGAGTGGCCAAGTTTCATTCTTTTGCATGTAGCTGTGCAATTTTCCCAGCACCATTTATTGAAGAAACTGTCTTTTTTCCACCAGATGATTTTTCCTGCTTTATCAAAGATTAGTTGCCCAAAGAGCCGAGGTTCCATTTCTGGGTTCTCTATTCTGTTCCATTGGTCTATGTGTCAGTTTTTGTTTCAGTACCATGCTGTCTTTGTGATCACAGCTTTGTAGTACAGCTCGAAATCCGGCATTGTGATGCCCCCAGCTTTGTTTTTCCTTTTCAACAGTTCCTTGGCGATTCGGGGCCTTTTCTGTTTCCATACAAATTTAAGGACTATTTGTTCCAGTTCATTGAAAAATGTCATCAGTATTTTGATGGGGATAGCATTGAAAGTGTAGATTGCTCTGGAGAGCATGGACATTTTGACTATGTTAATTCCTCCGATGCATGAGCATGGAATATTTTTCATCTTTTTGTGTCTTCCTCAATATCTTTCAAGAGTGATTTATAGTTTCTAGAATCTATAGATCCTTTATGTCTCTGGTTAAGTTAATTCCAAGAAAACGTATGGTTTTTGGTGCTATTGTAAATGGGATGGATTCCCTAATTTCTTTCTTCAGTCTCATTATTCGTGTATAGAAATGCAACTGATTTCTGAGCATTGATTTTGTATCCCACCACGTTACTGAATTGCTCTATAACTTCTAATAGTTTGGGAGTGGATTCTTTTGGGTTTTCTATATAGAGTATCATGTCATCTGCGAAGAGAGACATTTTGACTTCTTCTTTGCCGATTTGGATACCTTTTATCCCTTTTTGTTGTCTGATTGCTGTTGCAAGGACTTCTAGTACTGTGTTGAATAATAGTGGCAAGAGTGGGCATCCTTGTCGTGTTCCTGATCTTAAGGGAAAGGCTTCCAGCTTTTCCCCATTGAGAATGATATTTGCTGTAGGCTTTTAATAGATGGTTTTTATGAGATTGAGGAATGTACCCTCTATCCCTACACTCTGAACGGTTTTAATCAGGAAAGGATGCTGTATTTTGT
>NW_024425230.1:5286164-5304088 GCF_017311325.1 Ursus maritimus | reverse complement strand
TTTCTTTTGGATAAGTCTTGCCAGTGGTCTGTCAATTTTATTGATTCTCTCAAAGAACCAGCTTCTAGTTCTGTTGATCTGCTCTACTGTACTCCTGGTTTCTAATTCATTGATTTCTGCTCTAATCTTGGTCAACTGCTTCCTCGTGAGTGGATTAGGCCTGTCCCTCTGTTGCTGTTCCAGCTTCTTGAGGTGAGAATATAAAAAGTGCATTTTAGATTTTTCTATTCTTTTGATTGAGGCTTGGATGGCTATATATTTCCCCTTTAGGACTGCCTTTGCAGTATCCCCTAGGTTTTGCACCATTGTGTTTTCATTCTCGTTGGTCTCCATAAATTGTTTAAATTGATTTTTGATTTCCTGGTTTATCAAGTCATTCCTGAGCAGGATGGTTCTTAGTCTCCAAGTGTTTGAGTTTCTTCCAAATTTTTCCTTTGGTTGAGTTCCAATTTCAAAGCATTGTGGTCTGAGAATATGCAGGGAATAATTTCAGTCTTTTGGTATCGGTTGAGATCTGTGTTGTGTCACAGAACATGGTCTATTCTTGAGAATGTTCCATGAGCATTAGAATAGAATGAGTATTCTTTGGTTCTCGGGTGTAGTGTTCTATATATATCTATGAGGTCCAACTTGTCGAGTAGGCATTCAAAGCCCTTGTTTCTTTGTCGATTTTCTGCATGGGTGCTCTGTCAATTTCTGATAGTGGAGTGTTGAGGTCCCCTACTATTAATGTATTTTTATCTATATGTATCTTTATTCTGGTTAATAGTTGGCTTGTGTATTTTGCTGCTCCCCTGTTGGGGGCATATATATTTATAATTGTCATATCCACTTGTTGGATACATCCTTTAAGAATAATATAGTGCCCTTCTGTGTCTCTAACTATAGTCTTTAGTTTAAAATCCAATCTGTCTGATATGAGAATTGCTACCCCAGCTTTCTTTTGAGGTCCATTGGCATGAAAGATGGTATTCCATCTCTTTACTTTCAGTCTGAATGTATCATTAGGTTCAAAATGAGTCTCTTGTAGACAGCAAGTGGATGGGTCATGTCTTTTTATCCAATCTGCAGCCCTGTGGCATTATGGGACGATTTAGGCCATTTACATTGAGACTGAATATTGAGAGAGATGATTTTAATGATGCCATGTTGCCAGTAATGTCTTTGTTTCTATCGATTGTGACTTTCTGTTCTGTATCACCCTTGGGGTCTTTTTACCTTTATAGAACCCCCCTTCATATCTACTGTAGGGCTGGTTTCGTGGTTACGAAATTGGTCAATGACTGGTGATTCTGGAAGGTCTTTATTTCTCCATCTATTCTGAATGACAGCCTTGCTGGATAAAGGATCCTTGGCTGCATGTTTTTCTCTGAGAGAGCTTTAAAAATGCCCCCCCCAACACTTTCTCTCATTCCAGGTCTGTGTAGACAGGTCTGATGTAATTCTGATACCTTTGCCTTGGTACATGAGAAATTTCTTTGCCCTGGCCGCTTTCAATACTGTATCCTTGGATCTAATATTTGCGAATTGCACTATGATGTGACGTGGCATATGTTTGTCGTGGTTGAGCTTGGGAGGGGTCCTCTCTGCCTCTTGGACACGATCTACATTCTCATTAACATTTTCGTTGATACTTTTTTCAAGTCTACACATCATCTTGACCATTGTTACTCTGAGTTCCATTTCTGATAATTTGGTTATATCCATATCCATTAGTTCTGTGGCAGAGGCCACAGACTCATTGTCTTTTTTCAGCCTGCCTTCTGGGGGAAGAGCCTGCCGCGCCGATAATCAGGCAACCCTGCTTGGGTAGAGTCTCCTTGTCCCCTGCAAGGGGGAATGCGGATGGGCACACTGTGAGCCAGTATTTCCAGGCTTTTGTTCTCTGGTGGTTTTCCCTGGAGGTTTGCTGTGCCTCTTCTGAGAGTCAGAGCAGCAGTGGCCAAATCTCAGCCTCTGTCTCAGAACAGAGGGATCGCAGACCATTCTCCACTGATGTTCTGGCCACTTTAACTCTGTTTCTGTTGGTTCTGCTCAACCCTGCAACGTCTCGGGATGTGCGCCCCACACCTGGTGTCCCAGCCCTAACTTCCAGGGCCGGCGCGTCTCTGTCCTTTGTGTTTCTAACACCGCTACCACCAGCAGCCAACCACCCCTGTGCGCTCCCAGAGCTCCCGGTCTCAGTCTGGTTCCAGTGAGCACACTGGAGCTCCGTTTCAGTCTGGTGGCACGCGTTCCCGGCTCACGGTCTCAGTCTGCTCTCTCACGGGTGCCGGTCTGCGAGTCCGCCCGCTCCCCCGTGCAGGTGGCTACCGCTTCCTGGCGCCCGAATGCAGTAGCTCCCTCCCCCTTCTGTTTATCTTCTGATATCTGTGTGTGGTTTCATGGCTCCCCGCTTCATATCTCAATACTCAGCGCTGGAGATGTTCATTTGTAGAGATCCAGATGTATCTTCCTGCGTCTCATGCTGATTCCGTGGATGTTCAGGGTGGTCTGGTACCTATCCAGCTCGACCTAGGGGACCAGCTGAAAAAGGGGTCCCCTACTCCTCCACCATCTTAACTCCCTCTGACCTTTCCCTTGTTTCTTGATCAGTTAGAGGGTTAGCAATATTTTCAATCTTTTCAAAGAACTGATATTCTATATTATTTTTCTTTTGTCCATTTAATTGTTTTCCTTTCTAATTTTTATTATTTCTTTCCTTCCTCTTCTTTTAGGTTTAGTTTTCCTCTTTTTCTAGTTTTAACTGTAGAAGTTTAGAAAATCAACTTAGATCTTTCTTCTTTTCTAATGCAGTAATTTAAAGGTATAAATTTCCCTGTAAGCATTGTGTTAACTGCGTCCCATGAATTTTTTTAATAATAATTTTTATTATGTTATGTTAGTCACCATACAGTTCATCCCAAGTATTTGATGTAAAGTTCCATGATTCATTACTTGCATATAACACCCAGTGCACCATGCAATATGTGCCCTCCTTAATACCCATCACCAGCCTATCCCATTCCCCCACCCCCTCCACCGAAGCCCTCAGTTTGTTTCCCAGAGTCCATAGTCTCTCATGGTTCATTCCCTCTTCTGTTTACCCCCCCTTTCTTCTTCCTTTTCTTCTCCTATGGATCTTCCCACTTCTTATGTTCCATAATTGAGTGAAACCATATGATAATTGTCTTTCTCTGCTTAACTTATTTCGCTTAGCATTATCTCCTCCAGCCCCGTCCATGTTGCTGCAAATGTTGTGAAATCGTTCTTTTTGATGGCTGAGTAATATTCCATTGTATATATGGACCACGTCTTCTTAATCCACTCATCTGTTGAAGGGCATCTTAGCTCCTTCCACAATTTGGCTATTGTGGACAATGGTGCTAACATTGGGGTGCATATGGCCCTTCTCTTCACTACGTCTGTATCTTTGGCGTAAATACCCAGTAGTGCAATTGCTGGATCATAGGGTAGCTCAATTTTGATATGACATGGTTTCATTTTGTCTGATATTAATATAGCCACTCTTGCTCACCTATGGTTACTATCTGCATAGTATGTTTTTCTATTCTTTTGTTTTTAACTTATATGCATCTTTGGATCAAAACTATATTTTATTTAATTAATTTATTTTTTATTCATTTATTTTTTAAATTAATTAATTAATTTATTTGACAGAGAGAGACAGCCAGAGAGAGAGGGAACACAAGCAGGGGGAGTAGGAGAGGAAGAAATAGGCTCCCAGCGGAGGAGCCTGATGCGGGGCTCGATCCCATAACACGGGGATCACGCCCTGAGCTGAAGGCAGTCGCTTAATGACTGAGCCACCCAGGTGCCCCAAAAACTATGTTTTAGATCTTAATTTCTTTTACGCAATCTAAAAATCTCTGACTTGATTGGAGTGTTCAAACCATTTACATTTAATGTGTTTATTGATATGATTAGATTTACATCTGCCATTTCGCTATTTAATTTTTATTTCTCGTATCTTTTTATTTCCTGTGTTGTTTCTTTACTGTATTTTTTTGGCAGCAAAGAGATACTTTCTATTTAACCATTTTAATTACTTTGTTATTGTTTTCAGTATATTTTCAGTGTTATTTTATCAGTGGTTTTTCCAGTGATTACATTACGTGTCTTAACTTATCACAACCAACTTCAGATCAATGCTAATGTAATTTAAGTAAAATGTAGATGTTTCTCCCTTCTTTGTGCTATTATTACCATTTGTATTACACACATATGTTAAAATTCAACAATCAATATAGAATTATAATTATTTTATGCAAATGTGTTTTAAATGAGTTGAGAAGAAAAAAAGACACAATATACTGTCATCTACATTTTCTTATATAATTACCTATACCAGTCCACTTTATTTCTTCATGTGGATTCAAGTCACTATCTGATATCATTTCTTTTCCACCTGAAGGACTTTTTTAGTAGTTCTAAGGAAGATCTTCTAGCAATGACTTCTATCATTCTTTGTTTATCTGAAAGTGTTTGTAATTCATATTGACTTTTGAAGGGTAGATTAGTTGCATACAGAATATTTGGGTGTCTTTTTTTTTTCTTTCAGCCCCTTGAATGTGTCATCCCACTGCTTTCTAGACTCCATTGTTTCTTACGAGAATTCTCATCAGAGTAAGATATTGACTAATTGTGGTTTGCCTGTACTAGAACCGTTTTTCTCTCACTGCTGTGAAGATTTTCTTTCAATTTGATTGTCATTTGTCTAGGTGTGTATTTTTCAGCTTATCTTACTTGAAGTTTGTCGAACTTAGATGTGAAATTAATGTTTTCTTTAAATAAAATTTGTGATGTTTTTAACTATAGTTACTTCAAATACTTTTTATGCCCCTTTCAAGCCTCTTCTTTGAGGTTTTGTTCAATTTTTTGTTTTAATTCTGTTCTTTAGACGGGCTAATCTCTATTACCGTATCTTCTGGTTTGCTTATTAGTGCTCTGTCAGCTCCAATGCGCTGTTGAATTCCTTTGTTTCAATGACTACACTTTTCAACTCTGAAACTTCTATTAGATTCTTTATAAATATAATTTCTGTATCTTCATTTATATTGTGTATTTGATAAGCCATCACACTTCTTCTGTATTCTTAAACATAGCTTCCTTTATTCTTTGAACATATTTGTAATAGTTGCTTTGATGTCTTTGTCTGCTGAGTCCAACCTCTGGACCCTCTAAGCAGCTGTTTGTATTGACCACTTTCTCTCCTGTATATGGGGAATACTTCTTTGTTTCTTTGCCTGTCTCCTGGTTTGTTGTTGTTATTCTCATTGAAAACTGAACATTTTAGTTGTAACAACACTGGATCCTGTTTCCATCTTCTCTTCCCAGAATTGCTGTTGTTCCTGTCCCATACATTTTTTTTTAAACTTGTTTACTGACTCATCTGGACTAACTCTCTAGGTCGGTCTCCCCAACAATGGTATGCAGCTGAAGAACTCTTTCTCATTAAAAAAAAAATCCTGTTTTTATTTGTTTCTTTTGTAAGCCATGCTTCCCAGCTAATACCCCTTTATCAGCATCATTTAGTGATTATCCACTGATTAGCCAGAGTTTGTGTTTAAACATCTTGGTCCAAGTGGGCTGATGGTTCTGAGTCTAAGTTAGGGGACTACACTGAATGTTCAGGAACACCACAAGTCTGCTGGGGCTCTGCCAGGCATTCTTATTTCCCCTTTGAATACCACACTACTTAGAGATGGGAGGCTAGTCAGGGTCATTCCCAGTTTTGTCTGATACATTTCTTGATATCAGTAACTATCTTTGAAAACATGGCTGCCTAATCTTCCATAACACGTTATTTTTTAAATTTCTCTCTTAACCTCAGTTTTCAATATTTTAAATAATACTCAGACAGGCTTTCTTTTTCTTAAAACTTGATTTGTATTTTTTTTAATCTGAATTTTTATAAATGTTCTACTGATTTGTTATGGTCAGTCTCAGGAGGCCATAATTCTGATGAACCTCCTTCAGATGTATCCTTTTCCCTTCCTCCTTCAAAGTAAATAACTCAATCCTTCAGTTCCAGGAACTCATAGCTTATACAACTCCCATAGTATTTCTTTCTACTCTGCCCAGTATTATATTTGCTTGTGTCTTACCCTCCCTAACTGCACCATAATGCCTATGGAAGAGAGGACCATCTCTTACTTATATCTCTAAGATTGCCTTATCTCTACCATAGAGTCTTATACATAGTAGGTACTTGATACATGTTCAGATAAATGAACTTTTAGCTTGTTGGAAAAGCCACACTTGCTCTTGGCCTCCCATTCCTCATATGGGCCATAGGCCCCATATCTCTGAAGCCTTTTGTGTCTCTGACATTCTCCGGCTTACGTTTCTTGGGAACATTTGTGGGCTATTAGTCATCTTATGTAGAACAAGATATATCTGTCACTTCTCCTCTGCGAAACCCTCCCTCCAGCAAGATTTATTTTAAGAACTGTGTGAAAAGAGAAAATTTCACAGGCAACCCTGTGAAAATCCAGTCATTTGTCAACATGTAGGACCAAGCACCCTGAATGCCTGTCTGGCTGCCTCTGGCCTTGCCCACCCTGGGTCACCTCTGGGGTACAGTTCTCCTCAGTGGGCCTCACAGCTGCTCATTCTGAGTTTGCCATGAAACTGTGTGTCCACCAGAACACCTTGGCTTCCCTTGCTCTCTGGGGCCCCTGGCCGTGGTCACTTGTGGCTTCTCTTGAACAACATGGCTGAGGAACATACATACCATCTCACTGAATCCTCAGGGCCACCTTATAAATCACTATGACCCCATGGCAGATGGGAAAACTGACGGAACTACAATGTGGTCAAGCTAGGCTTTGAGCTCAGGCCTCCACATTCAAGGTTCTTTCTGTTAGAATGAACTACTCTGACCAGTAAGATCCACTGACTTTCTCTGGAAATAGCCATGAAGAAGTTGGTGGTCTGCCACTGGTTGCAGCAAGGCTTCAATGAGTTTGGAGTTGGTGGAGCCAAATAGCTTCAGGATAAGAACCAGAGCTCTTTGAGGAGATGCAGGAGTAGGAGGTTATCATCCAAACGCAGCTAGGGGCAGGTTCCTCCCCTATATACCACTCTGCCAATGGAGAGTGTGGCATGTTGACACTCCATCAGAGTTGGCCTATTGCTCATCTTTGCCTATTGGTAATCTCTGATGCTCAGAACAGCTGGTGACCACTCAGCCTCAGTTTCCTTATCTTGGAACTGAGCAGTTGGGGCACAAGGAGCTCTCTACCTTGCCCAAGATCGAGGAAGTAAGGTTCTCTTTTCAATGCTGGAATTAAACAGAAAAGGAGAGGAGTGGCTTCCTCCTCCACCCTCAGGGACAACACATGTCGGGTGAGAAATGCTGGGGGCTTGATTTGGAGCTGCCACGCACACAGCTCTGAGGCTCCGCGCATCAGCTGGGAGGATTCACACTGCATCCTACTGAACACCCCCATCGGGAGTTTCTATAGCAACTTTCCGAGAGGAATTTCCAGGGCTCACAGATTCTGTCACAGTAACCCAGTGAGGGAAGAAAGTGTGGGGTGCATGAGGAGGTGGCAAAGGATTCATATCCACAGGTAGAGACCTGGAGAGCAGACCGAGGTGGTATCTGCAGAAAGCAATAGAGCTGAGTGGTCAGGATCACAACCCGTCTGCACCAGCTCCTTAACAGCAAGCAGGTCACAAGTTTTCCTTAAGCATCTGGCTTTAGATAATAAAACAAGCCTCAAAGTGGTCCTGAGGATTAACTGAGGGAGAACAGCAGGCTTTTCGTTTGATGGCTCCTGAGAATTAGGGCAGGACAAGCCAGGAGTTTGATTCCAGTAGAGGGCTGCCTGTGGGTGTCTGTAGAATAGAAATGAAATTATGCAAGCAGATGGCTTGCTGAAGAGACAAAAATATGGATATAAAAGCGTTCTAGCTATGGAGATGCTAATTTTTTTGACTTTTAATAATGACACAATTTTGGATATCAAAGGTGTCTTCTAGCTTTTAGACATATTATGACCCCTCCCCCCAAATAAATCCTTTCAACAGCACACTGCTCCAAGTCATGCATAGGCATCTGGAAGTGGAGGATCAGACCACATGCCTCTTAACATGCAAACACCGAGCATTAGCACTTTATTCCAGCAGTGCACCTGTATTGCAGACTTACTACATACTCAGCACTGTGCTGCACTCTCTGAGGAGTAGGAAATAAATACACAGAGAGCTCCGCCTTTCAAGTCATAGTAACCAGCAGGGGAGATAGGGCACATTCAACCACTGCAGGGAGTGCCAGCCTCATCCCAAAGAAGACAGGAGTGTCTCTGACTGGACCCCAGGAAGGCTTCTTGGGGGCAGAGGGTTTCAGCTGTCTGTGGTGGAGGCAGAGCTGAGTCTGAAGATGGGCCCCTGGAGGAGGGCAAATCAAAGCTCAAGATCACAAGAGCACAAGAGCTTGACAAATTGAGGACAGTGGAGGGCGGAGGTTCAGCCATGGGCTGACCCCTTCTGCCTGCACTCCCTCTGAGCCATTACCAGTAAGCCCCAGACCTGCAGGTCTCAGTTTTCTCCCTAGAAGAGGGTAATATTACCTCCTTTACAGGCTTCTATGGGATTATTTAAGTCAAGAATTCAACTCAGCTCCAGGCACACAGCATGTACTTAGCAGGTTATAAGAAAAGCAATAAAAAGTAAAAACCCTAGAAGTTGACGGTAGGAAATAATCCTGTATTATAATATTTGGAGATAAAGCTAAAGAGAATATGTGAATGGGGGTATTTGGATGACTTCTCTGTTTTGGGACATTTCTCTAATTCTCTAATAAAGCTTCATTTCTCAGCTTCCTCAGCCCCACCGTATACTATTCTGTCCTGAGACAACCAGCACGTGATGCACTTGGAGTCCTTCCCAAGGACTAACATCAAAGCAATTTTTTTTTTCACAGTAAGAGGTTCTAGGTAAGAGACCCATTCTTTGGAGACGGATGGGTGGGACTAACTCCTTATCCCCTCGGCCTGCTATGGATCATTTACCTAAGTAGGCATTGGGAAAAATACAAAGAGAGGATAAATTCTGCCTTTGAGGGGTCCAGTATTAGATCAGACATGAAGGGTTAGATCAGAGGGGTTGCACAGTTGTACACTGTGGTCCAGACAGCATAAATGAGGCCAGCCTACTTCTGCTTCATCCCATTGGGACCCCTCTGAACACCACCATGCCTCTTTCCTAACGGCAGACACCCATCATGCTCCTTCAGATATCTTTCCCCAGACACCTACTTCTACTGTGTTCCTATTTCAAAGGACATCCCCCATGGTGGCCCTCAGCACAGGGCTGACAGGTTTAGGAGTGTGAAAGCCCAGCAAACATCTCCACACAGGATTCCTCTGAGGCATAATATACAATTCAGTTTCCTTTGTTAGGGAGAAAAGTATCATGACCCTTCTTAAAATGGTAAGGCAGACTATTCAGGGGACTGTTGTGATAGGTATAGTGGCCAGTGGAGTTTTGCAGTAGGGGAGAGAGGTGGGGCTTAACTCCAAACATGAGGAAAAGTGGCAATTTATAGCCAAGGAGCAGGGTGGGGGTCACTGGATGGAAAATTGCTAAGAGAAAACATCAAAGGTAAAGAGGATTCTAGCTAAACTGACTTGACAAGATTCTTGCTGTAGACAGAATTCAGGCTGATCAGACATCAGCTGGGAGATGGTGGAGAATGAAGACCCCGATCGCAAACTGAGGGTGATCAGGTATCGAGAGTAGGGGATTCTGACTAAGCCACTCAATAGGGTTCTTGATAACATTGGTTGAGCAAAGATGGGTGTGGATATACAAAAGTTGGGGTCTAGTTGGGCAGAGGATTCAGAGGAGCTTGATTCAGGTTTGACCAGGTGAGGACTCTTTGTCACCCTGTGGGATCAAATCTGAAACTACTTTCTGTGGGACTTTGCCTGAAATGTTAACCTTGCTCAGCCCATCCTGTTGCCTGCCCTGCTTCTCCACCCTGGCTTCTGGTAGCATTCTTTTTTTCACAAATCTCTTTCATGGAAACTGTCACCTCAGAGTCTGCTCCTGGAGAATGCAACCAAATGCAGGTGGCATGGAAGTGGTCCCATGACGCAGAATTCTAAGGATAGGATTCTGAGGTTGGATCCCATCACTGGGAGTGGATGATGTGTTGGTGGCTGTGATTCACCTGAGATGAACTGGGACAAGGTACAGTTGGAGACGGCTGTGCTGATGTGTGCAGTAACTCTAGTATTCAGGAAACGCGGGGGAATGGTGACCATAGGGACCATGAAATTGGCTAGTTGGTGCTGGTGCTTTGGATGCATCAAAAGAAAAAATGACAAACTTATGTCAGCTGATTACTGACTTAAGGCACAGTGGCAGCTCCAATCGCAGCTGGAATAGATGTGGTACTCTTACAAGGATAGATCAACATAGTTTCAATGCAGCAATTGATCTGGAAAATGCAACCTTTAAAAAATAGACTATTTTAAAAAGTTTTTTATTTAAATTCAATTATCCAACATATAGTACATCATTAGTTTCAGATGTAGTGTTCAATAATTTATCAGTTGCATATAACACCCAGTGCTCATCATATCACGTGACCTCCTTATTGCCCATCACCCACTTACCCCATCCCCTCAAGCACCTCCTCTTCAGCAACCCCAGTTTGTTTCCTATAGTTAAGAGTCTCTCATGGTTTTTCTCCCTCTCTGATGACTTCCCATTCAGTTTTCCCTCCCTTCCCCTATGATCCTCTGTGCTGTTTCTTATACTCCACATATGAGTGAAAACATGTAATAATTATCTTACTATGTTTGACTTATTTCACTCAGCATAATACCCTCTAGTTCCTTCCATGTAGATGTAAATGCTAAGTATTCATCCTTTCTGATGGCTGAGTAGTAAGTATTCCATTGTATGTATATATATGTATACGTATATATACATGACCCAAAGAATGGGTCTCTATACATATATATGTATACATATATATGTATATATATGTACATGTATGTACATATTTCTATATTGCCTGTGTATATATTAAAGCAGGCAATATAGAAATCCTTCAGTGAACAACTACAAATGTTCTTGAAACTAAATAAATATATGTATATGTATATTTATGTACATGTATGTACATATTTCTATATTGCCTGCTTTATATATACACATACATACCACATCTTCTTTATCCTTCATCTGTTGATGGACATCTCAGCTTTTTCCACAGTTTGGCTATTGTGGACACTGCTGCTATGAACATCGGGGTGCAGGTGACCCTTGGATCACTACATTTGTATCTTTGTGGTAAATACCTAGTAGTGCAGTTACTGGGTTGTAGGGTAGCTCTATAAAATATAGACTATTTTTAGAGCAGTTTTAGGGTCACAGCAAAATTGAGGGGAAAGTACAGAGATTTCCACTATATACCCTCCCAGCCAGCCTCCTCAACTGTCAACATCCCACACCAGGGTGCCAGTTGGAGTGAATATATTTACTTAACCTTTTTTTTTTTTACATCCCCTTACACTCTATCATTTGTATATAATTGTCTTAAATGTTTCCTCTGTATACATTTAAAAGTGTATAAGACAGTGTTATAGAGAGTGGCACAATTTTTGCTTCTCCTGTCAAACATAACTTAGAAACTCAACAGGAGAAAGAAAGTGCATGTATTTACCCCTGTTTTTTTACTCTTTCCATTGTTCCTTCTTCTTTCCTGATATCCAAAGATTCTTTCTTTTAACATTTTCTTTCTGTTTAGAGAAGATATTTTAGTCACCCTTTTAGGGAAAGTGTGCTTTTGAAAAATTCCCTCAAATTTTCTTTATCTGAGAATGTCTTGATTCACTTCTAAAAGCTATTTTTACAAGGTAGAGAAATATAGATTAACTAATTTTTTTTCACTTGAAATATGTTGTACCACTTCTGGTTTCTAATGTTTCTGATGAAAAACCTCTAGCCATTTAATTTTTTTCCCTTGTAGGTAATGTGTTGTTTCTCTCTGGCTGTTTTTAAGATTTTAGTCTTTGTTTCTAGTTTTCAGAATCCTGACTAGATGCATCTTGATGCACATTTTTTTGAGTTTCAAGTTTGAGGTTCTCTCAACTTATTGAATCTGTGAATTTATGTCTTCCATCAACTTTTGAAAAATTTTATACTAATTCTTTGAATTATTTTTCAGTTCCACTATTTTTCTCCTTTTCTCTCAGTACTGTGATGACATATATATTAGATTTTTGTTATGGTCCCACAACTCTGTGAGGTTTTGATCACCTTTTTAATAGTGCATTTTAATAGTGTATTTTCTTTCTGTTTTTCAGATTGGGTTATATTCATTGTTCATCTTCAAGTTCACTGATCTTTTTTGTTTTTCTGTTCACTTCTATCTGGTGTTGAATCTGCCCACTGAGTTTTATTTTTCTTATTTTCATTATTGTATTTTGTTTTCTAAAATTTTCATTTGGTTCTCCTTTACATCTTCTATTCCTTCATTGAGACATTCTATTCCCTGCTTTTTCTTTAGTTTCAAGAACATTTGTAGTTGTTCACTGAAGGATGTCTATATTGCCTGCTTTAAAATGTTTGTCAGGTAATCTTAACATCTGCATTATCTAAGTGTTAGCATGTGTTGATTGTCTTTTCTTCCACTCAAATTTTTATTTTCTTGAATCTTGGTACAATTATTGATTTTTAAATGAAAACTGGTCATTTGGAGTAGTATATTATGAGAGTCTAGGTCTTATCTAAATCCTCTCTTTTAGATGGCTTTGATTGACATGCCTCTGGTAGAGGAACAGGAAGGATTTGCCTTGCTACAGCTAGTGGATATAAGTCCAGGTCCCTTACTTGGCCTCTGTTAACTGTCAAGTGGGGAAGAGACTCCTCATCACTGAAGGTGGATTGGCTCAGTAGCTTCCACTGAAACCATCCTGGTTGGTAGGGACGAGTGCCTCATCACTGTTCCTGATGTCACCCCCACTGACACCAGTGGGGAGTGACCTTCTTATGTCTGGGTGTTGGTGAAAGTTTTGACTCTCCACCAAGCCTCCTCTCAGGCACCTCAGGGTGGGTAGACACCTCATCACCACCAGATGGGAGTGGAAATCCAGGCTCCCCACATGCCCATTACTGACCCCACAAGGAGAGATACACTCATTCCCTGGAGATGGAAGTCCCAACTCCCTACCCTGCCCTTCTGACACCAGCCTGGTGTTGGGAAGGAGGATTTGGCACCTCATTACAGCCTGGTGAGAGTGAAAGTCTAGACTCCCCCTTCAGCCTTTATTGGTGTAGATGTGGTGAAGCCCCAGTCTCTTCTGCTATATATGTCTGGAATTGAGTGATTGTTGTCCTAAAGTTTTCTTTCTTTCTGGCTAGTTCTTTCCTGAACATATGGCTAGAGAGAAATATTTGGTGTATTTTTTTTTCTTTTTTTACCCTTTGGTGTTTCTGGGTTGCCAGCTTCATTATCTCCAAGCCTTGGATATACAACATAAATAAACCCCAGCAAATTCACAATCATATTGTTTTCTTAGTCCTGATATTCCTAATACATTTGCCTTCTCTCTAACTTTCAGAGCCTTCTTATGTTTGTTAACATAAAATGTCCAGGGTTTTTAGTTTTACTTAGTGGGAAAAATTGGGAAAAGTACATCTATACCATCTTCCCAGAGGCAGGGTCTCAGGAAGATGTTTAAAAAATATTTTATCCAGTTTTTATAAAAAATTTTCCGCAGAAGTATTGATCAGATAATTACCTAGTCCATTATTACCAATGGAACTTGCAACCATTACTGTTTTTACACAATTTTATAAGATGCTTTTAATCTTTTATTCATTTTTAGAGATGTTTTCAACCAGTCATCTTGAAAGGGAAACCTTTATTCAGCCTATACTGAATATGCTGGGAATTGAAGATCTAACAATGACTATGAAAAAAATTATTACATCTAGGGACTTACATTCTAGGGGTGGTTACTGACTACAGTTAAAGTGACAAAGTAGAATATGACTTCTCCCTGAACAGTTTTGCACTCAGAAAGAACACCTAAACAATTCTTCGGAATAATGGAAGTTCTCCTGGGTGTATTAGATTTCTTCAGGGAAACAGAACCAATGGGAGATTATACCTATATCTATATCACCTATATCTATATCAACTATATCATAAAGAATTGGTTCACACAATTATGAAGGCTGATAAGTCACAAGAGCTACAGTTGGCAAGCTGGAGACACAGATGACTTGAAGGCATAGTTCCAAGAACTAATGTTTCAATTCAAGTCTGAAGACAGGGAAATGATTATGTCCCAGGTGAAGGCAGTCAGGCAAGAGGAGTTCCCTCTTCTAGAGATAGAGTCAATGTTTTTCTTCTATTCAGACCTTCAACTAATTAGATGAGGCCCACATTAGGGAGGACAATCTGCTTTACTCAGTCTACCAATTCAAATGTTAACTGCAGCCAAAAACACCCATAAAGACTGACGCAAAATATTGTTTGATCAAATATTTGGACACTTCATGACTCAGTGAGAAAGACACATAAAATTAACCATCAAAACAAGTAAAGTCTCTCTGAAACAAAGACAAAAGTGAAGAAAAGCTGAAGCCCAAGAGGAGTGGAGAAGGAGCAACTAATGCAAATAATGTGAAGGCAAAGTGAACCCAGTCTACTAGGTGAGAAGAACATATAGTGGCTTGATTAGTACTCCCAAAGTCATGTCTACTCAGAAATTCAGAATGTGATCATATTTGGAAATAAGGTTTTTACAGTTGTAATTAGTTATGACATAGTTCGTACTGTGTTAAGGTGGGCCCTAAATTCAGTGACTGGTGTCCTTCTATGGAGAGAGAGTTATGGAGACCCATAGACACAGAGTGAAGGAGGCATGTGAAGATGTGGGCAGAAATTAGAGAGGTACAGCTACAAACCTAGGAAAGTCGAGTATTGCCAGCAGCCAACATGCATAGGAGAGAAGCCTGGAACAGGTTCTCCCTCAGAGCCTCCAGGTTCTACCTCAGAGCCAACCCTGCTGACAGTTTGATTTCAGACTTCTGGCCTCTTGAACTGAGGTAATAAATTTCTGTTGTTTTAAGCCACACTGTTTGTGGCAATTCATTACAGCAGCCCTGGGAAACTAACACAGAAGGTATTTTTGAATGACTTGAGCATAAAGTGCATGGGGAGCCAGGGAGATGGAGATGGATATTAGGACAGAAAGACCACAAATGGCCTCGGGAGCCGCAGAAAGATGTTTAGTCTTTATTCTGAGACCCAAAGGAAGTAGATAAATGAATCCCAATAAAAGAGTAAAACAATAAGATTTATGTTTTATAAAGATCCTTCTAAGGCTGTTGAGCACCTGAGACTAGAAGCTGGATGCCCAGTAAGAAGGTTACTGTGGTTTAACTGGTTAGAGATGATGGTAGCCAGAGTTTTGCAGCATAAGTAGGAATGCAGATCTGTAAATGGACCAGCAGACAAAATAGAACTTACAAGAGCAAGTTTGGATGGGTGATATTAAAAGTAAGGCCAGTTTCCTGGCTTGGGAACTTCTTTTGATGGTGGTGCCATCTACTCTCAATCCTTCTTCTTCATATATCCTCACCTCCTTCCTTTTTCTTTAGTTATTTACAATACTTATTCAGCATCAAATATGTTTTTGAATGTTAAAGGGACCTGGAGAGACCTGGAAACAACACAGGCTTTGCATACCAAGAGCTCCCTGCCTTCTGAGGCAGAAATTGTGAAAAATCACAATATAAGATCAGAAGATCTCTAATAGAGGGGCTCACAAGACTACAAGTGAGGATTTGTCCAACTCTTGGTGCAGGATAGGGCTGGAAATCATTTTTTTAAGAAGGAAAAGGGAGAGAGTAGGGGGGAGGGGCAGGGGCAGAGGGAGAGAGAGAATCTTAAGTAGGCTCCACAGCCAGCATGAAGCCAGATGTGGGGATCGAACTCACAATGCTGAGATCATGACCTGAGCAGAAATCAAGAATTGGATACTTAACCGACTGAGCCACCCGGGTGCCCCAAATATCATTCTTAATGGTGAGAGACTGAGTGCTTTATCCCTAAGATTGAGTACAAGGCAAAGATGTCCGCTTTCACAACTTCTATTTAGCATTGCATTAGAAGTCTTAGCCAGTGCAAGAAGGCAAGAAAAAGAATTACAAGGCAAATATATTGAAAAGGAAGAACTATAGATGTCTGAGTTTGCAGATGACACAATTGCCTATGTAGAAAATTCCAAGGAATATACAAAAGTACTTCAAGAACTAATGAATTTAGAAAATTATTTTTAAACCAAGGTAATACATGCTGTTTTTGACTTCAGAAAATTTACATAGTACTCCAACATATTAATATGCTGTGAATTACAAAAAACTAAATACATTTATGGTAGTATTATTGGTCACCAAAATGGAGAGGGGAAACAAACTTTATAATTGTGAGAATGTGAAGATATTCTTAGTCAGGCAATATTGACCCAGATGACTGTTTAGTATCTGTCCCCTCAAAATCCTTGCAACTCTGGAATGCCCGTTGTGATAAATGGGTCAGCACACAGCATTTCCTAAATTCTCACATGTTCCTCACTTTCTGCTTTATCTGGTGGACTGGGAGTAGGAAGTTGGTCATAGAAAATGTGCCTTCCCTCCCTTGTCTGACCAAAACTTGAAGTAATCACATCCACTGCCAGGCCAGCTGTAGCCTTGGCCTCTTCCTCTGAGGCAGGCAACTGCGAATTGACTTCAACAAGATCCAGTATCAACAGCAAATACCCAAAATAAAGGATACAAAGTCAATACACACACAAACCTATCAGCCTTCTACATTCCAGAAAGGAAACAAAATAAAGCAAAACAAAACAAAAACAAAATGATATCATTTAAAACCTGTCCAACAAAATAAAACAATTAATATGACTAACAAAGTATATACAGGATTTTCATGTCAAAACTACAGAACACTGATGGAAGAAGCAAGTAGACACACATAAATATTGCCAATTGACTTTTGATGATGTTGCAATGAGAAATCAATGGAGAAGGACATCTAGAGCCACTTTATAGACAACACACTGTTAAACAGTGGGGAAAAGATAGTCTTTTCATTAAATCATGTTGACTTAACTACATATTCATATAGAAAAATTTTATCTTGACTCTTTAACCTCATATCATATGCAAAAAACAATCCGCAATGGATTTTATATCTAAATGTGAAAGTAAAATAATAAGGTTTCTCAAAATAGCATAGAAGAATATGTTCATGACCTTATGGTAAGCAAAGATTTCTTTAAAATAAAACACCACAAAGAAAATTAAAGAATTTTTAATATATTAAAATCAACAACCTCAATTCCTTTTTTTATTATGCTCAGTTAGCCAGCATATAGTACATCATAAGTTTTTGTTGTAGTGTTCAACAATTCATTAGTTGCATATAACACCCAGTGCTCATCCCAGCACGTGCCCTCCTTAACACCCATCAATTCCATTAAAAAAAAAACCTATATGAAGCAGAAATTCTGGAATGTAAGAAGATATTTGCAATACATGTAAGAATCTAAAATTTCTAAAGAACTTTTACAGATTAATTAGTAAAAGGTAGAAAATCTAATTTTTAAAAAAGTGGACAATAGGCTGGAATAGACTCTTCATTAAGAATCCCATCCAAATGCCTAAGAAAAACATAAGAAGAGGTGATAAATTTTAATTGATAGGGAAATGCAAATTAAAACCATAATGAGATATCACTACTTCCCCCACCCACAAAATGGTTGAGTGTGGAAGTTGTGTCGAAATCTCTCACACACACATTTAGGAATGTTACTCTTTGGCAGTAGAGTAGACCACTCGACCTAACCAAGTAGTTACACTTGTGGAGATATATATATATATATATA
>NW_024425230.1:5241344-5286153 GCF_017311325.1 Ursus maritimus | reverse complement strand
TATATATATATATATATATATATAACTCCCACAAATGCAGTAAGAGATTTTCATACAAATGTTTGTAGCAGAATTATTCATAATAACCAAACACTGGAAATAATCCATACATTCAATGGTAAAACAAGTAAATACATTCTGGTGAAGCCATATAATAAAATACTTTGAATCCATGAAAAATCATAACTACCATATACAACTATGTGGATGAGTCTCCCAAATATAATGTTGATAAAAAGAATCCAGACACTAAAAGTATATACTGTATGATTTTATTTATATGAAATTCAAAACAGATAAAAGTAATCCTTAGTGGCAGACTAGAGATGGATACCTTTGTGGGGTAGGGTGAGGCGTTGGGATTGGGTGCCAGAAGACCTTCTAGTGTGTTGGTAATGTTGCATTTCTTCAGCTGTGTGTTGATTCCCTGAAAATGTTCAGTTTGTGAAAACTCTTTGAGTTGTAAATTGGATTTGTGTGTTTTTCTGTTTGCATTTTATTCTGCAATAAAGAGCTTATCTAAAATGTATTATGTTCTGGGGCGCCTGTGTGGCACAGCGGTTAAGCGTCTGCCTTCGGCTCAGGGCGTGATCCCGGCGTTCTGGGATCGAGCCCCACATCAGGCTCCTCCGCTGGGAGCCTGCTTCTTCCTCTCCCCCTCCCCCTGCTTGTGTTCTCTCTCTCGCTGGCTGTCTCTTTCTCTGTCAAATAAATAAAAATTAAAAAATCTTAAAAAAAATTAAAATGTATTATGTTCTGATTTTTAATTTTTTCTATTTTATTTTTTTAAAGGCTTGTATTTATTTATTTGATGGAGAGAGAGAGAGAGCACAAGCAGGGGAGCAGCAGGCAGAGGGAGAGGGAGAAGCAGGCTCCCCGCTGAGCACGAAGCCCAATGATGGCACAATACGGAGCTCCATCCCACGACCCTGGGATCGCGACCTGAGCTGAAGGCAGATGCTTAACCAACTGAGCCGCCCAGGTGCCCCTCTATTCTGATTTTTTAAAGTATAGGAATTGCACGAATTACATACTAAAAGCTCTCTTTCTCACTACCAGCCCCACCATACCTCATTCCATAGGAATAGCCAGACTGGTCTCAGGATGCTAAGAAATCCCAGAGATACAGAGACCTCAAAACTTCCCAGGTGAATATGAAGCACATTGAAATAAGGTTCATTATTGTGTTTAAGATCAATACTAGGAACATTTATCTTTTTGGTTGCTATTTTAATCGAATATATAAAAATATATTTCGGGTTCTGCTTGATTTGGTGATTTTTCCAATTATTTTAGGTTTTTTTTTTTAAAGAACTACTTTGGATTTTTTAAATATCCCCAAATAACATAAGCTATGGCAACAAATCAAAATACAAATGTTTACAAAGAAGAAGCAAATAATTCCCTCGTCCCTTCCCTTCCCACTCTTGTGTATAGTTACCCATACTCTCCTCTATTCCCAAACAAGCAAAAAAATGTATATGTATTTATAGCCCTCTCCCTCAATTTTTTACTCAAATGGGATTAAATCAACTACTTAAACTTCAGCTTGCTTTTCTGCTCAATTAGGGTATGGTAAGTACATACAGAATTAATTTATTTCAATAGAATACTATTCTATAAAGTGGCAGATTAGAGAATGTTACAAATTCTTTGCTAATCCTTTCACTGAGTGATGCAATCTAATGTCTCTCTCCTTAACATGGGCCTAGACTTGCTGACTTGCCTAATCAATAGATTAAAGCAAAAGTCATGCTGTTTAAAGCTCCCACTTTAGTCTCTTGGAACTCTGGCACCATGCTATAAGGAAGGCCAAAGAACTCAATGGAGAGACCCATGTAAAGACCTGATGTTCCCAGCCACAATCTGGCTAAGCATCCAGCCAAGGGCTAGTACCAACTCCTTAACCATGGGAGTCAGTGACCTTCACAGCCTTCCAGAAGAGCTGCTGATGTCACACGGAGTAGGGATAGGTTGTTCCTGCCATGCCCCCACCAAATTGCAATTCATGAGCAAAATGAATAATGCTTATTGTTTTAAACCAATAAGTTTTTGTGGAGGTTTGTTATAAATGAATAGATTATCAGAATGCAAAAAAAAAGGGCTACCCACATATCTTAATTTTCTCATTATGAAACCATTTCCCTATATATAAACATTTCCCTGGTTTTTAAGGTTCCCCCCAACTGCTAATAATCCTGCAACAAGCATCATACAGTGAATCCTACCACAAGATGTGTTTATTGTATTTGATCCTTTTATTTTGTGCTGTTGGTTTTCTTCAAATGTCTCATGGTTTGTTTTTTATGGTGCATGATTTATAGAAAAGACATAATATCTGGGGTGTTTCTAAACTTTCAGGCTTGCTGTGCTGCTTGTCAATCCTCCCCACTCTATTTTTTTCTGATGCTTTTTACTAGTGACAGATGCTGACTCTCTTTCCCACACATTAAGAAAAACATTTAGTTTGGTTTTTAACAAAATCAACAGGATGAGTCATGACATTCTTTAAAATTTAATTTCTCTTTTTAGAACTCTTTGAATTGCCATCATAGCTACCTCCAGTCTTTGCATGTTTTTGGAAAACTAGTGCAAGAAGCAAAAGTGATACTCCTTCAGAAATTATCTTTGAGCTCACAAAACCAAGCAGAACTTCTTTAAGAAGACAAATTGAATATATAAAATCATGATTCCTCTTACCTGTGCACACTCAGGGACAGATGCAAGATTGGGCATGGAGCCTGGATAAGGTCACTTTAATTTTGTGTTCTATATACTTCTATTTTCTTTTTTTTTTTTCTCCAAGAAATGAATTCATGTTAACTGTGTGAGGCCAGTTCTGGTGTGTGTTTTTTCTCCCCACACCACCAAGCAATTCTCCAACACCAGTTGGGTGTCCTACGATTCAACTCAGTTCTGACACCGTCTACCTGGAGACAGATCCCACAGGTTAAGGACTCAGTCCCACCTCAAACACCAATTATAAGTCCAGATTGTCACCTGTGCTACAGACTGGAGGTTCTAGTGATCCCATCTCTGGGTTTGAGTAATTTGCAAGAATGGCTCACAGAACTCAGAGAAACATTTCACTTACTAAATAACACTTTTATTATAAAAGAATATGACTGAGGAACAGCCAGATGTCACATCTAGACGCAGAGGGCAAGGTATATGGGAAAAGGTGAGGAGCTGCCATGCCTTCTCAGTGTCCAGAACTTTCCCAGAATTTTCAACCTGGAAGTTCCTGGATTCTGTTCTTTTCAGTTTTTATGGAGGCTTCATTACATAGACACACTTGATCAGATTATCGGCCATTGGCGATCTGTTCAACCCCAGAGTTTGGGGTTGGGGTGGGGCTGAAAGTTCCAATCTTCTATTCATGGTTGGTTCCCCTGGAATCAGCTCCATCCTGAGATGCTTTCCGAGACCCACTTCATTCATATAAACTCAAGTGTGGTTGCAATGAGTTTGTTATGAATAGACACAGTTATCATTCTTTCTCTTTTTGAAAGATTTTATTCATTCATTTGACCAAGAGAGAGAGCGAGAGAGAGAGAGAGAGCACACAAACAAGGGAAATGGCAGGCAGAGGGAGAGGGAGAGGCAGGCTCCCCGCTGAGCAGGAAGCCTGATGTGGGACTTGATCCCAAGACCTGAGATGAAGGCAGACACTTCACTGACTGAGCCACCCAGGTGCCCCGAAACATTTATCATTCTTATCACTTAGGGAAATTCCAAGGGTTTTAGGAGCTCTGTTCCAGAATCAGGGATGAAGAGCAAATATATATTTATTGTTATAAATCACAATGCCATATGGGTGTTGCGTAAATTTTAGGAAGTTAAAGAAGGCTGGCACTGTCTATACTATAGAACTGTTATAATGGACCCAAATTAAATTATATAATAGCTTCTGGGGTCTGGGGCATAGTAGATGCTCAGAAAGAACATTATTTTGTGAATTTAAAATGCTTTATGGAAGTAGATCGAGTGAGGTGATGGGCTCTCAGACCCCTGTGCCCTTCTTTGAATCATCAAAGATTTGGCTGGGCTGGAGACTATAATGAAGGTGGTCAGGGCTATAGTGGGTCAAGAAACCCTCCCTATGTTGAAGAAGCCCCTAGGCTGGGTGGTCGAGGTTGCTGCCTTCATGATGCAAACAGCCCACACTCACCATCCTCCAAGCAGGTGTCAGTTCACTCAGTCCATGAACCAGGTATGGTCCCCATGTGCACCTGTCTCCTCTCTTGCCCCTGTCCCATCTGTGTCTCGTTAGCCTGGTCACCCCTGTGTTCTGCTGGGAATCTATTCCTTACTCACCTCTTTGGTTCATTTGTTCTCAGGGGTCAGTCTTGCACTGTCTGGGGCTCCAAGTCTGAAAACAATGGTTTAGGTTATTTATTCAATTTCCAGTTGAAGGGAAAGCACAGTATTGTTACTTGGTCAGAGCCAGAGGTGGCCCGTATGCTTCACTGGCTTTCCAGGTGTTCCCACACAGTGAGAAGAAGAAAGGTCCTGGCATGGCCTCTACCTGCTGCTAAGTCCACCTGAAAGACAGAATGAGCAGATCACTTAAGCTCTCAAAGGAAGAATGAAAGGGGGAGCCAAATGCTCCCAGAAGGGCTCAGTTCTGGTGTGTTGTCTGCCTTGGGTCTGTCAGCGAGGGTGTGGGGGAGTAAAAAGCACCTTTGCTCAGCACCTGTGCCAAGCCAGGAGCTTTCTCATTGTTTGGGAACTTGCTTTTATCATTTCACATATGAAGAAGCTGAGGCCCACAGGCTGAAGTCTAGCTGCCCAGTTTTCGGGCTCAGGGCTACACCTGCACAGTGAGTATCTGCTTTTGGCAGCTGCCTTCTGCTCCAGGCCTGTGCAGTTTGGAAGGAGAGATGGCAAAAGCCGGACCCAAAGTCAGCAGACAATTCCTTGAGTCTAAAGTCTGCAACACCCCCAGTAAGGCTTTTTAGGCCAATATCCTTAATACCTGAGCAATTCTAGACCTTGATCCCCCTGGGAGGAGGGTTTAGGGCTGGAACAAAGCCTGGCAGTACTTCTTCCGGTCCTTCATTTTGGGAGACTTGAATAGGATCTGCAGACTGAAATCCCTCCTACAAAGAGTGTGTGACCTGGGCCTTTAGGAAGAGAAGTCCCGGCAGGCCAACTCACTGCCAGAGCTCCAGGAGAAGTCTTCCGAAACCCAGGTCCTGCCTTCCGGCTTTGCTTGACAGGTGTCTGGCTTTCCTGCTCCCCATGTGCCACTGAAGTCACCTGCAGAGGGTCCCCCAATGACTCACTGAAGGCCCCTGCTGTCACTGCTAGAGCTGAAGGGAGCACAGAGATTATGGCTTTGATGCTGGGGATGGAGAGGTGCAGGGCCTGCCTGTCCCAGAGCACAGCAAGCCTGGCGTTCCTGCCCTCTAGCCCTGTGGGGCAAGGGAGGGCTCATACTGCAGCTTTGGAAAGAGGCGGCTGCTGGAGGCGTTGCTGAAGAAAGGGTGTCTGTAACGATTTCACTCATTTGTCCACGGACTCAGCAAACATTTGCCAAGCACTGGCTTGCAAGGGTGCCCGGCAGGGGGCAAAGTCACTTTGTACTGAAGGGCGAATCATTTTCTGCTTTAGAGTCTGCGTGTTATGATTTTTTCCATCAGGGAAAGCAAAGAATTGCATGAAAATGATTCAGATCTGCTTGAAGATGTTGCTGTACTTGGCAGAGTCTGGAGCTGCGATTTTCCTTTGGGCTAAACCTCTGGATCTTCTGTAAGAAAAGAAGCCTCATCTGGAGAGGAAGGTCAAAAGCACTTAGATCGCTTAAATGGTTGCTTTGTGGCACCACCTAATGGCTAAAGGTTCAAACTACTGCTGTTAAAGCACCTCAGAGTCAGGGGTGGGAAGGTTTGGGAGTGGGAAGGGTGGAAGCAGAGAGGTCGGAAGGCAGCTGGTTTCCTGCTTTCTGGGCTTTGAGATGAGGGAAGAGCACGTGCACCAAACGTCATCACGGTCCAAGGACCCATCTCGGATAATGGCCTACCTCACTACAGCCGTTTTACTAGGCACTGACACTGCTGGTGGAAATGCAAAGTGGCGTACCCTAAGGTGATAATTGGCAATATCTAGCAAAATCACATGTGCTTTTTGCCCTTTGAACTGGCATTCTAGGAAACCATTCCAAAAATACTCTGGCAAAACAATACAAAGCAAACAACAAACAACAATGACAAAACCCCAAAATAAGGTGCAGACATGCCACATATTGCAGAGTTATTTGTTATTGCAGAGAACGCAGAATGGCTCTAAAGTCCATCCCAGGACACTGATGACTTAAACTCTCGTACATCCACACAAAGGATACCAGCCAGCGTGGTCTAGGCTTTGCAGCAGTGACAAACCACACTAGCCCCGGCCTGGGGCATGGCTGATCCCTGGGCCAGAGGGGAACAAGAGCATGGCCAACCTGGAGCTGGTAGTTAAGGAGTCTTCCAACTCACACATCACTCCTCAAGGCCAGCTTTGTGTGCTGACTTGGTGTGCCCCCCTGGTGTTCCCAGCATCTCTGTCTGGCATGTTCCCGCAAGTGCCTGGCATGCTGTCTGGCTTTGTGTCCCCAGCACTCTGTGCGTGGTGGTGTTTGCTCAGGTCTATATGCCCAGCAATGTTTGCTTGGTTCTGCATGCCTGGAATGTATGCCTTGCACTCTGCACCTGGCTTTGGGTGTCCAGCCTTGTGTGCTCAGTATCGTGCGTCTGCCATTGTGTGTCGAGTGTGTATGCCTGGCACACGTGCTCAGGGTTTTGTTCCTGGCGTGGGTGCCGGCATTGTGTGTTCTGTGTTGTGTCTGTCTAGCTTTGCAGGCCCAGTTTTGTGGGCTTGGTGTGTGTGCCCAGAATTATACATCCCACAGCATGTGCCTAGCATTGCACTGCATGTCTGGCATGGTGCTCCTGGGATTTGGACCCAGCATTGTGTTCCTGGCTCTGTGTTGCCAGAATTTTGTTTTTGCAGGATGTGCCTGGCATTGTGTGCTTGTCATTGTGGCCTTGTGAGCTCAGTGTTTTTTCCGCAGAGATTGGGGCTGATCTGGTGTGTCTCCCAGTATGTGTCCGGTGTGTGTGCCTGGCATTGTTCTCCTGGGATTTTGTGCACGGTAATGTGCCAGACAGCATATGTCCATTTTGTTTGCCTCTGTTGTGTGCCCAGTACTGTGTTCCTCGAGTGTGTGGCGTTGTGCACCTGGCATATTACACCTCCCATCAGGGACTGGCATGTGTGCTTGAAGATGTGTCCCTAGCATTATGCTCCGTGCACAAGGGCTCAACGCTGTGCACCTCGTGTGTGTTCCCAGGGTGTAGGCCTTGCAGGTGCCTGGTGGTATTGTGTGCCTAGCGTGTGGACATGGCATTGTGTGCCCTGGTTGTGTTTCCAGCCCGTGTGCCTGGAATTATTCTCTCAGAGCGTGTGCAGGCTGGTGTGGCCCCAAGTGGGTGCCTCCTGTGGTGCATCACTGTTCTGTGCTTAGCGTTTGTGTTCTGCAGAGTGTACTTAGCGTTGTGGTTTGGTGTGTGTTACCAGCACATGCTCTTGCCGTGTGTACACTGTGTGTCTGGTGTCATGTGCGGGTGTTGTATCTCTGGGGTGTGTGTCAGCTCCTATTCCTGTTACGAGTATGAGACGTGTCCCCAGCGTGTGGACCAGTGTGTTGTCCTGGTTTGCTGGGCTGTCATTGTGTGCCTGACTTTGTGTGCCCAGAGTTGTGTGCCCCTTGATGTACACTTGCTGTGTTTGCCAGTGTGTGTTCTTAGCCTGTGTGCTGGCTTATGTGCCTGGTGTCGTGCACCCAGCCTGGTGCTACGAGCTTGGCATTGCGTGCCCAGCGCCAGCAGCTCCATTGTGCGTTTACTTCAGAAGCACCTGAAGGACAGGAGCTGCCTGCCTGGCTGCAGGCATCAGTGTGGGGGACACACGCCCAGGGCAGGGTTCAAGGCTGTGCCCTGACCTTGGACCCCATGACAGCTCTGTGCATCACCCTCCATCGAGTGTCTTGTTAAGGAACTTCTGCTCAGAGCTCCCCTAGGTTAGCACTTTGAGGGATCAGCCTCCCACTTAAAGCACCCCACTATTCTGGGGAGTCCCGGCAGGGAAAGGCCCCCAGCAGGTGGCTCATGCAGGCCTTGTCCCCTGGGCCTGGTGAAACTGCACATAGAGAGTGTTCCCAGGAAGACCCCGGGCCACAGCAGGCACTGACGTCCAAGCCAAAATGCCAGAAGACCACTCTCTAATTCTGTGTTGTCCCTAGTGCGACGTGACTTATGCTTCCCATCTCACAGATGCCCAAATCAACCTTCAAATCAACCTTCCTCTCTGCCTTCCCTTTCCCATGGGCCACAGATGGAATTCTGGCAGCTCCTTGGTGGGGGGACCCCTGCTCCCCTCTCAGATGCCTCCTCATCTCATCCCAGCCCCACAGGGGCACATCTGCTGACACAGACATCAGCTTGGACAGGCCTCTGGTTCCCTAGGGTGACGTGTGTCCTGGTAAAAGCAGCCAGTGAAGTGTTGAGTTCACAGACCCTGTGGGGGGCCACTGCAAGGCCAGCTCTGCAGGCCCAGCCCCTGGAACAGCAGCAAAACCTGGTACCAAGAGAAGAGAAATGCCTGACAGAGCATCAGGCACAGGGCTGGGGTGTCTCCTCCTGCCTTGAATAATCTCCGGTGCTCAGGTGAGTCCTGAGTGTGGCCGGCTCCTGATGCGGCCACCAGGTGGCAGAGTTCTCTCTGTCCAAGGAACTGGTTTTGCATCATCCTCATTCAGTAGTTGGTCTAGGAACCTTTGCCTGTTGCGTGAGGGCTCTCTCAGACACCGGCTGCGTGGAGATGGACGGAGCTCCGACCTCCGTGCAAAGAGAAGTGGATTTCATTAAAAGCAGGGAGAATTTTAAAACGTATGGATTAGCACAAACCCAACTGTGAAACAAGCATTTAGGAAACCATTGCTGTTTTCTTGTGCTTTTAGACTACCAGAGAGCAAAACAATTAACTCGGCCTATTGGATGCTTTAATTTTAATTTAATGTGCTGGCGGTTGGAGATGTGCAGTCTTCCCACCTCTGGGCAAGTAGGGGCTCAGTGAGATGTATTCTCTGCCTCTCTTCAACTGGGAAAGTAAACCAGAGATGAGCCCTCCTGAATTTTCCAGGACAGTTCTCCAGGTTTGAATGAAAGCCTGATGTAGGTGCTGTCGTCTGGGAGCTCAAACGTACAGGAAGCCCCCATCCCGACTCTGCAGCCCTTCCTGCTTTCCTAGAGGCTTTGCTATTGTCCTTTCTCATTTTTGCTTTTATGTTATTTTTCTTTTTAGTGGTGCTATATGTGCATTTTCTTCTCATTTCTAAGGATATAGAACTGAGAAGGAGACAGGACATGTGTCACCACCATTGCTAACCTACACTCACCTTGTAAGGGCTCCTTCAGTGCCCTTCTTTCTTGGAAACCCTGTACACCTCTCTCCCTCAGGGAGATCCCCAATGGCCACCCTCAAGATCCCAGAGGCCAGGAAGCATGCATTTCTCTCTAAGGCACTGCACTTTGGTTTGGCATGTGAAAGTGTCTCCCAGAGGGCAAGGATGGAGGCTTGTATGTTTTGTTTTGTTTTTGTTTTCTGGGCTAGCAAAAGCGATAATTGAGAAAGGTGGACAAACAAGACTTTGCTGTCCCTGGTCAAGTGATAGAGAGTCTGAATGCCTGATGAAAGATTTCAGAATCTTCTGTCCAGAGGGAAGAATCAGGACAACTTCCAGGGTGAGTCCTGCAGTCTTACAGGAGCAGGAAGAAGTCCCAAAACCAGGGCAGGCCTAGCACTTCCTGGGGAAATTGTCGGGAGGAATAAACTGGGCAGCTCACACTGGGGCTGGTTCCCATGGTTTGGGTGAGCTTTGAAACTGAAAATCTGAACTAATAGTGATACAGCAAAGACAGATACAAAGATGACTAACTACAAAAGGAACGTTGATTCCCATATTCTATAGAATTTTTTGGAGAGTGAAAGGGCATGAGGATCTGACCTGGAGAAGGTATTTCTCAGAAAGCAATAGCTATTGCAGAGGATCAAAGAAAGCATAGCTCGAGACAGCAGTGGCTTTTGAGAGGTCTGGGTTTGCTATTCTGGCCAATGTTATTCCTAATGTGGCAGCGAAGGAAAGTTTGGGCATGCGTGTCAAATGAAACCTCATACTGCATTTTACTGTTATGTCCATTCTTTGCCTCATCTGGTTTAGCCTAAAGGACCAAAGTATGCCAGCTCCCTACAGCCTCTGGGTGAGCTCACTGTGCTCCTATTACCATCCCCATTGCCATAAACATAGAGAATGACAGTTTCAGGAAATAGTTTTTACAACCCAGCAATTGCACTACTAGGTATTTACCCCAAAGATACAAATGTAGTGATTTGAAGGGGTGCCTGCACCCCAATGTTTATAGCAGCAATGTCCACAATAGCCAAACTATGGAAAGAGCCAAGATGTCCATTGATAGACGGATGGATAAAGAAGATGCGGTATACATACATACATATATATATATGTATGTATATTACTCAGCCATCAGAAAGGATGAAATCTTATCCATTTACATTGACATGGATGTAACTGAAGGGTATTATGCTGACCGAAATATGTCAATCAGAGAAAGACAATTATCATATGGTTTCACTCATATGAGGAATATAAGAAATAGCACAGAGGATCATAGGGCAAGGGAGGGAAAACTGAATGGGAAGAGATCATAGAGGGAGACAAACCATGAGAGACTCTTAACTATGGGGAAGAAACTGAGAGTTGCTGGAGAGGAGATGGGTGTGGGGTTGGGGTAACTGGGTGATGGGTATTAAGGAGGGCACGTGGTATGATGAGCACTGGGTGTTATATGCAACTGATGAATTACTAAACTCTACATCTGAAACTAATGATGTTCTATATGTTGACTAATTTAAATTAAAAAAGACCAAAAGAAGTTTTTATTTTACATTGATTTATTTATTATTTTTTAAAAAGATTTTATTTATTTGACAGAGATAGAGACAGCCAGCAAGAGAGGGACCACAAGCAGGGGGAGTGGGAGAGGAAGAAGCAGGCTCCCAGCAGAGGAGCCTGATGTGGGGCTTGATCCCAGAACACTGGGATCACGCCCTGAGCCGAAGGCAGACGCTTAATGACCGAGCCACCCAGGCGCCCCTTTATTTTACATTTAAAAGTCATTTGATTTTTGGGGTGCCTGGATGGCTCAGTCAGTTAAGTGTCTAACTCTTGGTTTCAGCTCAGGTTGTGATCTCAGGGTCATGGGATTGAGCCCCAGGTTGAGCTCCATTCTTGAGGGGAGTCTCCTGAAGATTCTCTCCCTCTGCCCCTTCCCCAAGTCTCTCTCTCTCTCTCTCAAATAAATAAGTCTTTAAAAAATAGAAGTTGTTTGATTTTTGAACTTGTAGGTCAGGCTCTGAAATTGTGTATTCTAAGACATGATGAATAAAAGATGGTTGGATGGAGAGACACATGTGAAGAAAGGAAACTTTAGTCCTGTGATCTCTGCAGGCATACCTCAAAGATATTGTGGGTTCAGATCCTCACATGTGTCACCGTGAGTACAGATCACAGCACTGAAAGTCCCTGTCCTCACACATGCTGAGTCTCAGTACAGATAATTGTAGGCACTGGAAGGCTGGCTACAGTGATCTTATCATAGACTGGTTGTCACTCTCTTATTCTCTCCATCCAACCATCTTTTATTCATCGTGTCTTAAAATACACAATTTCAGAGCCTGACCTACGAGTTCAAAAATCAAACAACTTCTATTTTTTATTTTTTTATTTTTAAAGATTTTATTTATTCATTTGATAGAGATAGACACAGCCAGTGAAAGAGGGAACACAAGCAGGGGGAGTGGGAGAGGAAGAAGCAGGCTTCCAGCGGAGAAGCCTGATGTGGGGCTCGATCCCAGAACTCCAGGATCACGCCCTGAGCTGAAGGCAAATGCTTAACAACTGAACCACCCAGGCACTCCAAACAACTTCTGTTTTTTAAAGACTTATTTATTTATTTGAGAGAGAGAGAGAGAGAGAGAGAGACTTGGGGAAGGGGCAGAGGAAGAGAATCTTCAAGCAGACTCCTCCTTTTCAAGAAACCACTTTCTTTGCTCATCCATAAGAAGCAACTTCTCGTCTGTTAAAATTTATCATGAGATTGCAGCAATCCAGTCACATCTTCAGGCTCCACTTCTACTGACACTAACTCTTGTTGGGTCTCCAGACCCAATTCCAGTGTGGGGGTGTACCCTCTTCCTAACAAAACCAAGCAACTCTCAGACTCCAGCAGGGTACCCGAGAACTCAACTCAGTTCTGGCAGTCTACCGGGAGATAGCATCAGATTCCACAGGTTAGGGGCTCAATCCTAGAAGACTGTTCCTACACCCCCCCACTTCAGATGCCAGTTCCAAGACCCAAGCTGTGACTTGTGCTTCTGACTGACCTGCTGCAGATTGGAGTTCCAATGACCTCCTCCTTGGGTTCCTTCAGAATGCTAGAGCAACTCAAAAGGCTCAGGGAAACATTTACTTACATTTACCAGGTTATTAAAGGATATGATAAAGGATACAAATTAACAGTCAGATAAAGAGATATGTGGCATGAGGTATGGGGTAATGGTGTGGAGCTTCCATGCTCTTTCCAGGTGTGCTACTTTCTCGGTATCCCCATGTGCTTACCAACCCAAAAGCTTTCTTTTTTTTTTTTTAAAGATTTTATTTATTTATTCGACAGAGATGGAGACAGCCAGTGAGAGAGGGAACATAAGCAGGGGGAGTGGGAGAGGAAGAAGCAGGCTCATAGCGGAGGAGCCTGATGTGGGGCTCGATCCCATAATGCCAGGATCATGCCCTGATCCGAAGGCAGACGCTTAACCGCTGTGCCACCCAGGCGCCCCAACCCAAAAGCTTTCTGAACCCAGTCCTCTTGGGTTTATGTGGAGGCTTCATTATATAGTTACAACTAAGTCATTGGCCAATGACTGATTCATCCTCCCACCACTTCCTCCTCCCCCGAAGTTTGATGGTAGGACTGAAAGTTCCAATCCTATAATCATATGATTGGTCCTCCTGACAACCAGCCCCAGCTCTTGGAGGGGAGGGGGGGTTGTCCAAAAGTCACCTTCACTAATAACAGGACACTCATTTCACTTTAATGGCTCTGAAGCATTTTCAGAAACTGTGAATGAAAACCAAATATATTTAAGAAATATATATTTGGTCATTCAGATTTATATATCATTCAGATGACTGAATATATATTTCTTATGTCATTATATTACAGTTTCTAATTCTAGTTCTTTTGCTACTTCCTCCACATCAGTAGTTACTGCCTCCACTGAAGTCTTGAAGCGTCAATTTGTAAAAAACACAGTATCTGCAAAGTGCAATACATTGAAACAGGATAAAGTGAGGTATGCCTGTACTCATGGTGGCACATGTGAGGACAGGGACTTTCAGTCCTGCGATCTGAACTGATGGTGATATATGTGAGGTTAGGTATCTTCAGTGCTGTGATCTGTACCTGCGACTAAGAGGACAGTTTGAGATTTTGGAGAATTCCTTGTTAGTCTTAATGGTTTGATTGCTCTTTCACACTCTTTGGTACAATAATCTGGGGTATTCCTTAATCTTTACTTGCACTGAGTAACAATTATCTAATTTATAATTCAGCACACTTCCATAAATGAGAGTAAGATAAATAACAGCACTGTTTTTTGCTTTAGTTTTTTTTTTTTTTTTAGTTCCTGCTATGTGCCAGACAGTGCTGTGACCTTGGAATTTAACTAGTTACTTTAAAATGTGTCTGATATTGGTATCTGAATGATGTTTGGGGACACCGACATGCAAATCTGCCATGACCCCAAGAGTCTATGTGGCTGATTCAGCACAGAAGATTCAGTGTATCATGGATGCAAATAAGTATTTTGCTTCTTTCAGGTAGTTCATAGAGGTAATAATCTTGATCTGAATTTTGATTGGGGTTAGAGACTTGTAGATAAACAAGGAAGATTTTTCTTTCCAGGTGGCAGACGAAGCATGTGTCCAAATAAGGAGGTGGGACAAGCTGTAGATTTTATATGGCAGTGTAGGATTGTTTTAAAAGGCAGTGGCTTTGGGAATGAGTGCAGGCAAGATTAGAAAAGGTGGATAAGACCCAGATCCTAGAGGACTTGGTAGGAGTTCAGATCATGAAAGGGTTTAAGTATTTAGGTAGCTTTATTGATTTTATGTCACATGCTCACCAATCTATATGCAAATGGCAAAGATTATAGGTAATCACAATGGAAATGGAGACCAGCTCTTGGGCCATTGCACTGGACTGGCAGAAGATGAGGTGGGTGTGAAGCAGGTGTGGAAAACAGATGGGGATGTTAAGTCTCCTCAAAATCTGGTTCTTGATTGGCCAGGGAAAGGGAGAGAGAGGGAAGGGTAGCTGGGAATCCCAGCTTGCAGGGACAGGGAGTTCTACAGAGCTCAGATATCTAGCTGGCTCTTCCATTGCCTGATTCATGATGAATTCATAAAGCTAGTCTTATGTCTTTTTTTCTGAGACATCTTTTGCCAATGGATGAGAAGCAAGAGGGCCTTTTCCCAAGTAAATAAAAATAATATTAGAAATAACTCTTTCACAGCTTGTCCTAAAGTCTACCATTAGATTGTAGTATGTCAGCCGAAGGCCCACAATTTCATTAACTTGGAAATATTGCCATACAAACAGAGTGCAATGTTAAGGCACTTATACAATTTCATAGTTTGACATTAATGAATATATTTGGGAAACATTTACTTAGCACCATGACCAGGTCATATTACATAGGAAGGGTTAAGGAAGGAGACATGCCAGAGAGTATCAAAACAAGTGGAGGAGATAGATTTGAAAACCTAGATATGCCTTGGTTCAGTGGATCTCTTCCGAGCTTGCTGTTTGGGTTGTAACTGAGAGGGGAATAAAGATGCTCCAGATGGCCTTGCCTCCCTAAGTGTTATAAGAGTGGGAATGCTCTGGGCCGCTTCAGGGTTGGATGTCCAAGATTTTCACTATGGCCTCTTCCTTGGGGTCCCTACCAAACCCTATTCCTGGTTAAAGAATGCTCACCTCAGAGAAATGCTGTATGCCCAGGGACGTAATGATTCAGCTTCACAATAAGGGAAGAAATTCTGACAAAATCCCAGCTACAGACACACAGGGGATCTTGGCTGCCTATGCATTTAGTGATCAGCAGAACAGCCCTAGAAAAGTCATTAAGAAATTACAGGCTGAGGATTAGCTGCGAAAAGGCAGGAAATTGAATGAAGTCAGCAGGCACAGTGAGGCATTTTCTGGCTGTCTGCTCAGAAAGGTCTTTGAAGGGTGGCATATCAGCACATCAGAGATGAAATTGGACCCTGTGAACATCACCTGCAAACAGCCCATGAAAAGGAGGCAGCTTTCCAAATATGCACTCTTCCTGGAGACCTCTCCTTTCTGGGGCAATATTTGTGGTTGGCTTGGAATCCAAGTGTGCCAAGCCAGGTGATTTACGGTGTTCAGAAAAGATAGGCAAGAGTTCATTTAGGGGATTGTAGACCCATGTATGCAAATCACCCAAATCACCAATACTGCCACATGCCCCCCATCCTGGAGCCCAGGACAGGCAGACCTGTAGTCAGGTCCACCTTACCTGACACTACACTCCCAGAGGGAGCTTGGTCACTTCACCTCATGGCATGTGACTCTCACCAGAGGGCACATGCATGACCATCCTTGTCCAGGGAACTATATTCACATCTACCAACAGAGAAAGTTCTCTGCCAGTACAGCAACTGGAAATAAGAAGGCTTCAGGAGAGCCCAGGATTATAGAAAAACAAGGCTTTGAGATTGTATTTCCCAGGCCTTCTGGGAGGGGCTACACACACACACACACACACACACACACACACACACATCCAGCAGTGGAGGCTGGGTGCCTCTTGCCCATTGCCCCTGACTCCTACTTGCTCTCCTGTATGCTCCATGCACTTTCCTGTGTGCTCACAACTTCTTTCTTTTGGTTGGAAGCCCTTCTCTGTTAAAATGTATCAAAGCCAAGGATACTGTGCTCTCCAGATGAGTCTAGGGGGTGTCTGGGGTCTTCCCCCTGATGTGAGCTTCACTGCAGCCTCTGTAACAGTGCTGAAGCTCTTCAGTTAGCTACATCTGGTACATTCATCCCCAAATTTGTTCCCCTTGAGCACTCTCCCAAGCATTGACAAGGAGTTAAGAATGGCCAGAGCAGATCCCAGAAAGTTGTGTAGTCCTAGCCCTACAGAACAATCATCCTAGACAACAACCCTTCTCTGGAAAAGGTGTGTAAAACAAAGACATTTTGTGTCAAACCTAACAGCTCAGGAACTCTGTAAAGCTGCTTGGAAGAAGACTGGGGTCTATGCATGTGTGAACACGTGGGTCCCAGTGTTGTGTACATAGGGTTGAAGATAAGTGTCCTTTTGTTTTACCGATTACCTATTAAAGATAGTAAAGGACAATATTAGTAGCAGAGGATTATAGAGGATCAGAAGTGGTATCCTCAAGCTCACATTTGTGACTTTACCCTAGAGGCCAGGGAGACTAAAAATCTAACACAGGCACAGCTGAATGTGTAATGAGCTGAACAGGCGATAGGACTCGCCTTCCAGCCTCCTGAATCTCCCTGCGAATCCTGGGGATGCCAATTTCCACAGAGCTACATCAGCTGCTTTGCGAAGTTCCTTCTCTCTGCCACGCTCTCCTAGATGAGTTCTGCTCAGGCTGCTGAGCAGGGTGATCTGGGTTGCACCGAGGTGCCCATGCCTTCCAGTCTTCCAATGCAAGCTGAACCGATTCCAATGTTGTTAAGGAAGCCGAACATAACTTGAAGTTCTATTGAATTGAGTCCTTTTCTGAAGTAAAGAACATTTAAGTAGATTACAATTTGATATTCTTGGCCATTTTCTGTTGGCTGATGGAGGGATGGGAGGAAGTGAATAGTAGAGTCGCTTCATGGGGTAGAAAATGGCTTGTTTCCGGCTCATGTGAAGTTCCATGGCTTTTGAAATATGATTAAGTAAGGTGTAAATGAAGCCTTGGCACATGTTCAGTGCAACAGCAGCCCTTTGCAAATCTATTATATACCCAGAACTGAGCTGTGTTCTTGGAACATAATGCTGAGGGAGGCATGAGCATCAAGACACTAACAATCTCTCAGTGTTGCTACAATAAAAGGATACATCTGCATGTAGATGCATTGTAAAGTGGAGAGCAGTAGATACTTCCAGGAGGTGGATGAATTTGAGGAAAGCTGTAGGGAAGAGGCAGCCTTAGACTGAAGCTTGAGGCAAACCAGGTAGGGCATGGGACAGAGGGGTCAGAGGCCACTGGAAGGCAGGTTGCCTGGCAGAAATGTCTAGAAAATGAAGGGGGACACACATCTGAGCCTTAAGGGGTGCAATGCTTTGAAGACAGATGTAGTGTAGAAAGAGAAAGAATATGGTCAATGTTTAAGAAAGAGAGCTCCAGCAGCAGTAGGGGGTTGGGAAACAGGGTTGTTATCATTGCAAGAGTGTAGAGGATTTTGTGTAGCGAGGCAGGACTGAGCCTGAGCCTGAGCCTGGCTGTGTAGAGAGGAGGAATGGGAATGATGAAAGTCTCTGGGGGCAGAACAGATAGGACGGGGAGGCAGTGAGGAAAGGAGTTTGGGACACACTTGAGGTCCCAGCTTGGAGGCTGGGAGAAGGATGGCATCTCTCAGTGAAACCGGACACGTGGCAGAAGCAAAAAATTTGGGGAGAAAAAAATATTTTCACTCTTTTTTTTCACTTTTTATTTTAGAAGAATTAGACTTACAGAAAAGTGGCAAAGATCATACAAAGAATTCCCATAAATCCTTCACCCAGCTTCTCCTAATTGTTGATAATTGTACAATTATCAAAACCAGAATGTTGACATAATGCTATTAACTGAACTGCAGACTTTATTAAAATTTTACAATCCAATGTTCCTGGTTTTTAGTTTTCTGAGCTAAGGTGCTATCAGAGAAAGTCTGGGTCTCAGGGGAGTAACATATATGATGAAACCTTTGCTTTCTCTTTTCATCATTTTTTTTAGGTATGCGTCATACTTGTTTATGATTAATATAATAAATATATTGACTAGGTAAGTTAACATATAATAAAGAAATAAGATATTATATATTACATATAATAATATTTATATAAATATATATTGTATATAATATATAATGACTATTTTTATATCTTTAAAATATATAAGTATATTTAAATACATACATCTTTTAAAAATATATTCATATTAAAACATTAAAATATATTTTAAAAATATATAAAATGAATGGGGACCTGCCTTCCACTGTCTCAGAAATTTTTTTAATTGCAAGATTCAAATCCGTCTACCTCTAGAGTAACAACTGTCTTAGTAGAGTCAGCTAGCTAATGTCACTGAGCACTTCCTATTCAGACAGTCTGCACCATCTCATGTCAACTCTGCAGGTAAAGGCCCCCCTTTCAGTGAGTTCCAGAGAGGCCCAGGGAGCCGAGCACACCCACCCAGCATGAGCCAGACATGAACTAGAGTCCTACTCCTAACCATCATGTACACAAGCATTTTGTTACATATTTTACTTTTAGCCTCCTGGCTGTCTCTTCCGGTTTCTCTATTTTCTATAGAAATATGTCTTGTGCTCCTTTTCTTCCTCTAGTGATTTTGAAGGAGTCATTTTCTTTATGCTGTTAGTGGTTGCCTTTAAGTTGATGGAACTCTCCCACAAGTTCTTTTCACAGGCCTCCATACTGTCCTATCCAGCAGACTCTTGTGGTCCTCAACTCACTCAGACCCTTAGCAGCTTTGGGGATGGTGGACCACAGCTTCCTCCCAACAAACTCTTCTCTGGCACTTCCCATGACACCACCACTCTCCTCACGGGCTCCCCTGCTCTGCTCCACTCTACAAGCAGGTTTACCATGGGCCTTGGGCCTCAAATGTTTCCTTATCTTGCTCTGCACTTTTCCTAGGTGATCTTCATTTTTATTCTAATTTTCATCTCCAATCCTCGTTTCCAGTTGATATCTCTCTTCTGTGCTTCCACCTTGTGTACATGCTGACCCCGGAAAGCAAGGTTTAGATGTCCCACAGGAGACCCAAACCTAACAGATTCATAACTGCACTCAGGATCCCCCTGCTCTCCTGGCCTATACCCCATGTAGCCTTTTTTTTTTTACTTCTTTTTTCACCCCCATAACCAAATCATCAGAAAATTCTGTAGATTCAAATTATATATATATATATATAAATTCCCAGAGACATCAATGAGTTAAAAGGTAGGTGCGTTTAGCATTTTCATAGAAATTCCCATTTGCCTTGTATTATGTTCTGTAACATTTTGCTACTCCCATTGGCAATGGTTGAAGCACCTGTTTTCTTAAATAAGGAAGTGATGTAATTTGAGTTAAATTATAAAAATCCACTCCACCCTCTGAGTGAAGGGTGCTTTGTGAAGTGGATGAGACTACTTAGGCTTTTGCAATTGTTTGGAGAAGAGCTATTGGTGGATGACGGGAATCAGGGAGAAGAGAATGGATGAGATATCTATATCTATATATCTATATCTATAGATATCTATAGATATAGATATATAGATATAGATATCTCATCCATTCTCTTCTCCCTGATTCCCGTCATCCACCAATAGCTCTTCTCCAAACAATTGCAAAAGCCTAAGTAGTCTCATCCACTTCACAAAGCACCCTTCACTCAGAGGGTGGAGTGGATTTTTATAATTTAACTCAAATTACATCACTTCCTTATTTAAGAAAACAGGTGCTTCAACCATTGCCAATGGGAGTAGCAAAATGTTACAGAACATAATACAAGGCAAATGGGAATTTCTATGAAAATGCTAAACGCACCTACCTTTTAACTCATTGATGTCTCTGGGAATTTGCCTTTTGCATGTGTTTTTACATATACAAAGTGATATATGTACATGCTTATTTTCAGCAGCAGTGAAATAGAAAAATATTGCAAAAACTCAAAACCCCACCAAGAGGAAACCAGATTAAAAAAACTAGTATATTGCACAACAGAATACTTTGAGGCAGAAAAAAAAAATTGAAGCTTCCCACATGCTGATATGAAAATATCTCCACAAAATACTGTTGTATGAAAAAAAGCAAGTTGAAAATAATATTTCATAGCATGTCATCTTTTATGTAAGAAAGAGGGAGAAATAAGAATTTATATTTGGTTGAAAATGAGAGCGGTGAGATAGACAACAGGTGTAGAAGTGAGACTTCTCTTTGTGTAATGTATTAAAGTATTCTTTTTTTTTTAGTTCACATACAGTGTTTTATTAGTTTCAGGTGTACAATATAATTCTGATTTCATTTTTGAACCTTGTTGAATATGTCATTCACACACACACACACACACACACACACACACACACACACACACCTGCCACATACTTCAGTAACTTTCTCCTACACCTAGTGGAGAGATCCACGCCCCTTAGCACAGGCTAGGGGAACTGTATAATCAGCTTGAGACCTGATCTCCACCTTATCTCTACCATCCTATTGGATGGGCCTCCCTTACCTAACTGTTCAGCAACTTGAGCTGTGTTCAGTTTCTTGCCAACCTTAGACCCCCCCCCCAGGATTCAGGCCCTGCCTGGAAAGTGTATCACCCCTCTCCTTGTGCACCTGGGTCTTTTCAAGTTTCAGGGTGACACATACATGCCACTCAAAAAGAACCTTGCTGACCAAGTCATACATAGGAGGTTGTCTCTTATCTTTCTCTGTCCTTACTACTCTGCGGGCTACATACATGAAATACTCTGTGCACTTTGTAATTTCTCCATTTATTGTTAGTTTCTTGTTCATCTGTCTTCTTACCAGTTAGTCCAAGAAAGCAGACATCATTTATTCTGACTCAAAATTTTAGACACAATATATTTCTTGAACAAATGACAGAACATGCTTAAATCTATATTTATTTCATCAAAATTTTCTAACAATGTCATGAAAAAATACTTTTTATTTTTTCCCATATTCAATGAAGAATTTTCTCACCTTTGTTTCTTTTGTTCTTCCAGCTCTTTTGAACATTATATAATTGACAGTTAATATTTAAATGTCCCTTAAAAAATAATATTAAATTTTGCATGCAGCTTTGTTACAATATTTATAGCATTTATTTATACCCAAATCCATATGTTCAAAGTGTTTTAATGTTTAAACACCAACTATTCTATTACTTTTTAATTCTTTATTTTCATGTTTCTATCACTCTGCTGGAGTATACCTTCTAAGATTTTTTTCACCCCACAGGAAATATATGCAAGTGGTGTATTTTCTGAGACCTTGTAACGTTACCTTTCCTTGTGACCCACAGCTTGTCTGAATTTTGCATTCTCTAATACCTACCCCTTCCTCCCAATACACTGCAGATGCTCCGGGTGCCCTCTTCCATCAGTCAGCACTGAGGTTAGCCTGAGTCTCACTCCTGTGTAGCAAGCCTGATTTTCTACCTGGCTCCTTATGAATTTTTAGTTTTCTCTCTCCTTAAAATGCAAAAATAGGGGCACCTGGGTGGCTCAGTCAGTTGAGCATCCAACTCTTGATTTCAGCTCAGGTCATGATCTCAGGGTTGTGAGATTGAGTCCTGTGTCCAGCAACATGTTGGGCATTGAGCCTGGTTGGGATTCTCTCTCTTTCCCTCTACCTCTACCCTTTCTCCCTTTCTAAAAATGTAAAATAAATAAAATTCAAAAATATTTAAGGTAATGAAAAAGTAAGAAAATGGCACTCAGAAGACAAAAAGAAATTATCAAAACTAAATTCAGCTATGGCACAGATGTTGGAACTAGCTGGTAGATAATAGTATAATTATAATTAATATATAAAAAGGTGGACAATGTGCAAGATTAGATGGGTTATTCAAGCAGAAAGATTGAAACTATTAAGAAGAATTAATGGACATGCTAGAAATGAAAAGCCAATTAACAGGATATAGAATGCCTTTGATCCATAGCTACAGCTGAGCAAAAAAAATCATGAGCTTGTAGATAGGTTAATAGAAATTACCAAAACAAGACAGACAGACATACAGACAGAGAGGCAGAGACAGAGAGATAGAGAGAAAATAAAATAGTAGGAAAAAGACAGAAGAGAACATCTATGAGGTGTCGAGCAATCAAATATAATAAAATACATGCTATTGGAATCTCAGAAAAAGAGAGAAAAATGGAGAAGAAAATATATTTAAATAAGTAGTAACCAAATTTTTTCCTAAAATTAATTAGACACCAAAACATTGGTACAGGAAGCTCGGAGAACTGCAAGATAAACAAACACCAATGTGTACGCACACACACAGACACACTCACATATCCCTATGTATATCATATTCAAACTTCTAAAACAAAACAAAAAGAGAAATTTTAAAAGATAGCGTGCAAAAAAGAAACATTAAGTATAAGGAACAAAGTAGAGAATTAAACAAAATTAAGAATTACAGTAGACTTCTCATTAGAAATAATGCAAGCTCGAAGACTATCGAATGGCATTTTTAAAGTGCTAGGAAAAAATACTATCAATTCAGAATTCTATACACAGTGAAAATAATTTCAAAAATGAAGGAAAAATAAATACTTTCTCAAACAAAGTAAAATTTAGAAATTTCATTACCAGCATATTTACACCATAAAATTAATAGAGTTATTCAAACATAAGAATGTAATATTATACTTCAACACAGAATTTATAAAAAGAAATGAAGAGTTCTGTAAATAGAATAATGAAGGTAAATCTTTTGGCAAGATTTAATTCTTTTATATGGCTGAATAATATCCTGATATATATATATCCATTCATCTATCGATGAACACCTGGGTGGCTTCTATAATTTGGTTATTGTAAGTATTGCTGTTATATAAACATAGGCATGCATATATCCTTTTGAATTAATGTTTTTGTATTCTTTGGGTAAATCCCCAGTAGTGCAATTGCTGGATTATATGGTAGTTCTATTTTTAAGTTTTTGAGGAACTTCCATACCATTTTCCACGGTGGCTGTATCAGTTTGCATTACCACCAACAATGCACAAGTTACTTTTCTCTGCATGCTAACACTTGTTATTTCTTGCTTTTTTGATTTTAGCTATCCTGACAGGTGTGAGGTGATATCTCATTGAAGTCTAGATCTGCATTTCCCTGATGATGAGTGATGTTGAGCATCTTTTCATGTGCCTGTTGGCCATCTGTATGTCTTCTTTGGAGAAGTATGTGCCTGTTGGCCATCTGTATGTCTTCTTTGGAGAAATGTTTATGTGTTCTGCCCATTTTTAAATTGGGTTATTTGTATTTTAGTGTTGAGTAGTATAAGTTTCTTTATATAATTTGGATACTGTTTATCAGCTATGTCATTTGCAATGTCTTCTCCCATTCAATAAGTTGTCTTTTTGTTTTGTTGATTGTTTCTGCTGCTATGCAGAAGCTTTTTGTTTTGATGTAGTCCCAATAGTTTATTTTTGCTTTTGTTTTCCTTGCCTCAGGAGACATACTTAGAAAAATGCTGCTGCAGCCAATGTCAGAGAAATTACTGCTTGTGTTCTCTTCTAGGATTTTTATAGTTTCAGTCTCACATTTAGGTCTTTAATCCATTTTGAGTTTATTTCTGTGTATGGTGAAATAAAGTGGTCCAGTTTTATTCTTCTGCATGTTGCTGTCCAGTATTCCCAACACCATTTGTTGAAGAGATGATCTTTTTCTCATTGTATATTCTTGCCTCCTTTGTCAATTTTAATTAACTCACATTATATTAACCCATATAGTTGTGGGTTTATTATATATTATATTAACCCATATAATTGTGGGTTTATTTCTAGACTTTCTATTCTGTTCTCTTGATCTATTTTTGTGCTCATACTGTACTGCTTTGATTACTACAGCTTTGTAATATATCTTGAAATCTGGAATTTCAAAATACCTCCAGTTTTGTTTTTCTTTTTCAATATTGCTTAAGCTTTAGAGAGCCTTTTGTGGTTCCACATAAATTTTAGGATTATTTGGGTATATTTAAGATTATAGTTCTGTGAAAAATACTGTTGCTGTTTGATAGATATTGCATTATATCTGTAGATTGTTTTAGGTAGTATAGAAATTTTAACAATATTTTTCTAATCCATGAGCATGGAATATCTTTCCATTTGTTTGTGTTGTCTTCAATTTCTCTCATTAGTGTTTTACAGTTTTCAGAGTGCAGGTTTTTCACCTCCTTGGTTAAGTTTATTCCTGGGTTTATTCCTAGGTATTGTATTATTTTTGGTGCAATTGTAAGTGTGGTTGTTTTCTTAACTTCTCTTTCTGCTGCTTCATTATTAGTGTATAGAAATGCAACAGGTTTCTGTATATTAATTTTGTATCTTGTGACCTTACTGTATTCATTTATTAGTTCTAATAGTTTTTCTGGCGGTCTTTAGGATTTTCTTTCTTTCTTTTTTTAACTTTTTTTTTTAAAGATTTTATTTTATTTATTCATTCAACAGAGATAGAGACAGCCAGTGAGAGAGGGAACACAAGCAGGGGGAGTGGGAGAGGAAGAAGCAGGCTCATAGCGGAAGAGCCTGATGTGGGGCTTGATCCCAGAACGCCGGGATCACACCCTGAGCCGAAGGCAGACGCTTAACCGCTGTGCCACCCAGGCGCCCTGGATTTTCTATATATAGTATCATGTCATCTGTAAATAGTGAAAGTTTTGCTTCTTCCTTATTAATTTGGATGTCTTTTATTCCTTTTCCATGTGTGATTGTTGTGGTCATAGGACTTCCAGTTCTAGGTTGAATAAAAGTGGTGAGAGTGGACATTCTTGTCTGGATCCTGACCTTAGAAGAAAGTCTCTCAGTTTTTTTCCCATTGAGTATGATGTTCTCTGTGGGTTTTTCATATATGGCCTTTATTATTTTGAAGTATGTTCCCTGTAAACCTACTTTATTGAGGGTTTTTATCATGAATGGATGTTGTACTTTATCAAATGCTTTTTCCACATCTATTGAAATGATCATACAGTTCTTATCTTTTCTCTTATTGATGTGATGTATCACATTGATTTGAGAATATTGAGTTATATTTGTACCTCTGAAATAAATCTCACTTAATCCTGATAACTGATCTTTTTATTGTATTGTTGGATTTGGATTGCTAGTATGTTGTTGAGGATTACTTCATCTATGTTCATTAGAGATATTCACCAATAGTTCGTTCGTTCGTTCTTTCTTTTTCTTTCTTTCTTTCTTTCTTTCTTTCTTTCTTTCTTTCTTTCTTTCTTCTTTCTTTCTTTTCTTCTTCTTCTTCTTCTTCTTCTTCTTCTTCTTCTTCTTCTTCTTCTTCTTCTTCTTCTTTTTTCTCCTTCTTTCTTCTTCTCCTTCTCCTTCTCCTTCTCCTTCTCCTTCTCCTTCTCCTTCTTCTCCTTCTCCTTCTTCTTCCAGTGTCTTTATCTAGTTTTGGTATCTGGGTAATACTGATCTCATAGAATGAATTTGGAAGCCTTCCTTCTTCTTTTGTTTTTTGGAATAGTTTGAGCAGAATAGGTATTAACTCTTCTTCAAATGTTTAGTGGAGTTCACTTGTAAATTTTCCTTTTCCTAGACTTTTGTTTGCTGCAAGTTTTTGATTACTGACTCAGTTCATTGCTTTTTATTGGTCTGTTCAAATTTTCTATTGCTTTCTGACTCAGTTTTGGGAGGTTTTATTTTTATAGGAATTTATCCATTTTTTCTAAGTTGTCCAATTTGTTGGCATAAAATTTTTCATAATATTCTCTTATATTCCTTTGTGCTTTTGTGGCATCAATTTTTAATTCTCCTCTTTCATTTTTTGTTTATTTGATTCCTCTCTTTGTGTCTCTTTTCAGTGAGTGTGGCTAAAGGTTTATCAAGTTTACTGATCTTTTCAGAGAGGGAGGCAAATCATAAGAGACTCTTAAATATAGAGAGCAAACAGGGTTGCTGGAGGGGAGGCAATCAGGGGATGGGCTTAATGGGTGATGGGTATTAAGGAGGGCACATGTGATGAGCACTGGGTGTTTTATGTAAGTGATGAATCACTAAATTTAACTCCTGAAACCAACATTACGCTGTATCTTAAATAACTAGAATAAAAAAAAAACTTAAAAAAATAGTTTGTTGATCTTTTCCAAAAGCCAGCTCCTGGTTTCATTGGTGGTTTAGTTTCTATTTCATTTATTTCTGCTCTAATCTTTATTATTTCCTCTCTTCTACTGGTTTTGGGATTTGTTTGTTGATGTTCTTCTCCTTTAGGTGTAAGGTCAGTTTGCTTATTTGAAATTTTCTTGCTTCTTGAGGTAGGCTTGTATTGCTATAAACGTCCCTCTTAGAACCACTATTGCTGCATTCCAAAGATTATGAACCACTGTGTTTTCATTTTTATTTGTATCCATGTATTTACTGATTTCCTCTTTGGTTTGTTGGTTGACAATGAATGTATTGTTAGTAGCATGCTATTTAACTTCCATGTATTTGTGCACTTTCTAGGTTCTTTCTTTTGGTTGATTTCTGGTTTTATAGCATTGTGATCAGAAAAGATGCATGCTACGACTGCTCTTTTTGAATTTGTTGAGATTTGTTTTGTAGCCTATTATGTGATCTATTCTGGAGAATTTTCCATGTGAACTTGAAAGGAATGTGTATTTTGCTGTTTTAGAATGGAATGTTCTGAAATCCGTCCGGTCCAGTGTGTCATTCAAAGCCAGTGTTTCCCTATTGATTTTCTATTTGGATCATCTGTTTATTGATGCAAGTGGGGTGTTAAAGTTCTCTGCTATTATTGTATTAACACTGGTTATTTCTTTTATGGTTAACTACTTTATGTATTTGGGTGATCCCATGTTCAGTGCATGAATATTTATAATTGTTATATCTTCTTGTTGGGTTGTCCCCTTTATGATTATACAGTGTCCTTCTTTGTCTCTTGTTACAGTCTTTGTTTTAAAGTCTGTTTTGTCTCATATAAATATTGCTATCTGGGCTTTATTTTCATATCCATTTGCATGATAAATGCTTTTTAATCCCTTCATTTTTCAATCTGTAGGTGTCCTTCATTCTGAAATGAATCTCTTGGAGACAGCGCATAGATGGGTCTTGTTTTTTTAAATCCATTCCATCACCCTATGTCTTTGGTTAGAGCATTTAATCCACTTACATTAAAAGTAATTATTGATAGATATATATTTATTGCCATTTTGTTGCTTGTTTTGTAGTTGTTTTTGTCCTTCTTCTCTGTTCCTTTCTTCTCTTGCTCTCTTCTCTCCTGATGTGCTGGCTTTCTTTAGTGATATACTTGGATTCCTTTCTTTCTATTTTTTACATATCTATTATGAGCTTTTGACTTATGGTTACCATTAGACTTATATTTAACATCTTATGCATTATCAGTCTATATTAAGTTGATGGCTGCTTAATTTTAAACCCATTCTTTAATCTTCTCTCCCCTCCATGTTTTAGGTACATGTTGTCATACCTTACATATTTTTATTTTGTGAGTCTCTTGACTGAGTTTTATAGATGCACTTATTTTTACCACTTTTGGATTTATTACTTTTCTTACTCTTACTTGCAGTTTTTCCTTTCCACCCTGAGTCCCTTTTAACATTTCTTGTAGGGCTGGTTTAGTGGTGATGAATTCCTTTAACTTTTGTTTGTCTGAGAAACTGTTATTTCTCCTTCTATTTTGAATGATAGCCTTGCTGGATAGGGTATTCTTGGCTGCAGATTTTTTCCATTCAACACATTAAATATATCATGCCACTGTCTTCTAGCTTGTAAAGTTTCTGCTGAAAATTAGCTGATTGCCTTATGAGATTTTTCTTGTATTTAACTGTTTTCTTTTCGCTTGCTGCTTTAAAATTCTTTATCACTACTTTTTACCTCTTTAATTACTATGCATCTCGGTGTGGACCTCCTTGGGTTGATTTTGTTGGGGGTCCTCTGTGCCTCCTGGACCTAGATATCTGTTTCCTTCCCCAGATTTGGGAAGTTTTCAGCTATTATTTCTTCAAGTGAATTTTCTGCCTCCTTTTCTCTCTCTTTTCCTTCTGAGATCCCGATAATGTGAATGCTATGTTGGTTGATGGTGACACTGAGTCCCTTAGTCTGTCTTTCTTTCTTTATTATTTTTTTCTCTCACATGCTCATCTTGATTGCTTTTCATTACTCTGTACTCCAGGTTGCTTCCTCTAATTTACTATTTATTCCATCTAGTGTATTCTTAATTTCATTTACTGAGTTCTTCATCTCTGGTTATTTTTTAAATTTTCTATCTCTTTTTTAAGGGTCTCACTGAGGTCCTCCACTCTTTTCTGAAGTCCAGTATCTTTATGACCATTACTTTAAATTCTCTATCAGGCATGTTACTTATCTCCATTTCATTTAGCTCTCTTGTTGCGATTTTGTCCTGTTCTTTCATTTAGGACACATTCCTCTCTCCCCTCATTTTGTCTAAGTCTCTGTGTCTGTTTCTCTGTCTGAGAAAGTCAGCTGAGTCTTCTGCTTATGAAACAGAGGTCCTGTAGTGCCCTGCAGTGCAGTGTCCTGTATTCACCAGGGGTGTCTCCTTTGTGTAATGTGTGTGCCCTACTGTTGTGGCTGAGCACTTTTTCCTTCAGTCCAGGTGTCTGCAATAGCTCTCTTTGCCTATCGTGGGCAGTTTTTGGTCCCTGTGGTTTAGTGGGCCAGTCTGGGGACACCTTGGGTTTGAATCAAATCAGACCAAGCAACATTTGCCAGAGATGCAATGACACCAAACTGCAGGGTGCCTGTGTTGTCCCCTGAGAAGCTTTTCTTACTTTCTGGAGCCTGTAGTTAGACCAGCAGTCTGCCCTCAGCTCACTGCTGGGGCCAGGGTCTGACTGGTATGTGTGGTTATTTTTCCCTCTCTTTGGGGCAGGAGTCACTTTGGAGCGGTCCCGGCCTCTGTTGGGGTTACATGGTGTTAGCAAGGTTTGTGTCCCTCTGTGGCATTGGACCTGCAGCTACTGGGACTGAGGGAGGCCTGGCTGGAGGGGATGGGTCTGCCAAACATGGGGATTTTGGGGGGGGGAAGGGGAGGAAGGGTACACAGAATTAGTAAGTTAGGCAGTGAATGTGAGTGCTGTACTGTTTCTTGTAGGTGGCCACGTGTTTATGCTGGGGGCAGTGGAGGGAAATAGTGCCTGCTGTCTCCCTTATTCCTGGATGAGTCTCTCAATGATCTCTGTTCCTCCAGCATACACTCTGAGATGAATGAGTAAATCCTCCTCCTGTATGCCCCCAGTATTTTCCAAACTGCTGCTTCTATGCTGTATGTCCTTGGGCTGTTTTTTTGTGCTGCCTTTTTAAGGGCAGGAACTGTCTCCTCTTGCCCTCCTGGCTCTCCCAGGAGCCCACTGATTTTTAAAGTTCTAGGTTTTAAGTCCTGCTGATTGTAAGAACTTACAAAATTTGGCTCCTCTGATTTTCAAAGCCAAATGTTATAGGAATTTCTCTTTCCTGTGATGGCTCCCTGGTGTGAAGGTATGTTTCTCTTACCTCTCTACCTTCATGGTGTTCTTCCATCCCATGGATGACAGATCTGGGAGTTCATTTTAGTCCCTCACCACATTCTGTCTTTGCTACCCTCTTCAGTGTGGCCTCTTCTCTACATTTAGTTGTGGAATTTGATCTATCAGTCATCAGGTCATTTTCTGGGTTATTTACACAGATGTGAGTGTTATCTAGTTGTATCGATGGGTTGAGGTAAGTGTAGGATCCTCCTAATCAGCCATCTTCCCTGACATCCAATCCCCTGGCTTTTTAAAAAAATGCAAAGGCAAATTTCTTTAGAAAAGACAGTTATCAATACATGGTTTTTAGAAAATTATTTTGTCCATATGCAGAAAAATGCATCTTGACCATCATCTAACATCTTAAAAATTAACTTCAAATGAACCAGAGACCTAAACATAAACCATAAAACTATAAATCTTCTAGAAGGAAATAAAGGAAACAATCTGTAGGTGCAGTGACGAAACTTTAGATCTCAGCGTTGCTTTACCTGCACCGCACTTATTTTGATATGATGTGTTTTGATTTTCCTCAGTTTTATGTATTTTTTGAAGCCTCCTCTTTGACCATGGATTATTTAGTGTATTGTTTACTTTCCATAAGTTTAGAGATTTTCTTGTTGTTTTTCTATTATTGACTTCTAGTTTGAGTCTGTTATGGTTGTAGAATACACACTCTCTATGATTTCAATTCTTTTATATTTGTTTAATTTTAGGCCTTGGATATGACTTTTCTTGTTGAAACTTCCAATGGTGATGGGAAAAATATGTATTGTTCTATTGTTTGGTGAGGTGTTCTATGTTTGTCAATTACATTCTGTTGGTTAACTGTGTTGTTCAGAACTTGTATATTCTTACTTACTGTTTTATGTCTAGTAGTTACAACAGTTGCCTAGGTGACGGTTTGAAACCTCCACCTATTATTTTGCATTTGTCTGTTTCTTCTGTCACCTCTATCAGGTGCTTCGTGTATTGTAATGTTCTGTGGTTTTTGTATGGACACATTTAAAATCATTATGTCTACCTTGCAAATTGATCCTTTGATCATTATGAGGTGTCCTTCTGTGTATCTGGCAATTTTCTTTGCTTTGAAGTCCACTTTATTACATATTAATAACCCTATCCTGACTTTCTTTTAAAAGAATACAAACATTCACATGTTACATTTTTTCTCTCTTTTCATTTTCAACCCCCCATGTCATTGAATTGAAGCGTGTTTCTTGTATGAAGTTTATAGTTGGACCCTACTTTTTAAAAAAATCACTCTGCTTTGTTACAAAGCTGGGGGCATCACGTTGCCAGTTTTCAAGTTATACTACGAAGCTGTGATCACAAAGACAGCATAGTACTGGCACAAAAACAGACACATAGACCAATGGAATAGAATAGAGAACCCAGAAATGGACCCTCCACTTTACAGGCAACTAATCTTTGGCAAAGCAGGAAAAAACATCCAGTGGAAAAAAGACAGTCTCTTCCATAAATGGTGCTGGAAAAATTGGACAGCTATATGCAAAAGAATGAAACTTGACCACTTTCTCACACCATACACAAAGATAAACTCCAAATGGATGAAAGACCTCAATGTGAGACAGGAATCCATCAAAATCCTAGAGGAGAACAAAAGCTGCAACCTCTTTGACATCAGCCACAAGAACTTTTTTTCATGACACATCTCCAAAGGCAAGAGAAACAAAAGAAAAAATGAACTTGTGGGACTTCATCAAGATAAAAAGCTTCTGCACAGCCAAGGAAATAGTAAAAAAAAACTAAGAGGCAGCCCACGGAATGGGAGAAGATATTTGCAAATGACACTACAGATAAAAGACTGGTATCCAAGATCTACAAAGAACTTCTCAAACTCAATACACATGAAACAAATAATCAAATCAAAAAGTAGGCAACAGATATGAACAGACACTTTTCCAATGAAGGCATACAAATGGCTAACAGACACATGAAAAAATGTTCAAAATCATTAGCCATCAGGGAAATTCAAATCAAAACCACACTGAGATACCACCCTACACCAGTTAGAATGGCAAAAATTGACAAGGCAGGAAACAACAAATGTTGGAGAGGATGTGGGGAAAGGGGATCCGTCCTACAGTTTTGGTGGGAATGCAAGTTGGTACAGCCACTTTGGTAAACAATGTGGAGGTCCCTTAAAAAGTTAAAAATTGAGCTACCCTATGACTCAGCAATTGCACTACTGGGTATTTACCCCAAAGATACAGACATAGTGAAGAGAAGGGCCATATGCACCCCAATGTTCATAGCAGCATTGTCCACAATAGCTAAATTGTGGAAGGAGCCAAGATGCCCTTCAACAGATGACTGGATTAAGAAGATGTGGTCCATATATACAATGGAATATTACTCAGCCATCAGAAAGAATAATTACCCAACATTTGCAGCAACATGGATGGGACCGGAGGAGATAATGCTAAGTGAAATAAGTCAAGCAGAGAAAGACAATTATCATATGGTTTCACTCATTTATGGAACATAAGAAATAGCAGGAAGATTGGTGGGAGAAGGAAGGGAAGAATGAAGGGGGGGTAAACAGAAGGGGGAACGAACCACGAGAGACTATGGACTCTGGGAAACAAACTGAGGGCTTCAGAGGGGAGGGGGTTGAGGAACTGGGATAGGCTGGTGATGGGTATTAAGGAGGGCACATATTGCATGGTGCACTGGGTGTTATGCACAAATAATGAATCATGGAACACTACATCAAAAACTAAGGATATACTGTATGGTGACATAACATAATAAAAGATTATTACTAAAAAAATAAAAATAAAAAAATCACTTTGACAATTTCCATTTTTTCCTTGGAATATTTATATCATTTCTATACAAGGTAATTATCGATATGTTAGATCTCAAGTCTGCCATTTTAAAAATTTGTTCTCTGTTTCCTCTGGTTCTCATTGCTCTGTGTCTTTTCTTGTTTTCCCATGTATTATTTGAACACCTTTTAGGATTCTTTCTTGCTTTATTTATAGTCCTTTTGAGTGTACCCTTTTGTATATTTTTCATTCTAGCTTCTCCGGGTAATGCAATATGTATAAATGACTTATCACAGTCTATTGGTTTTCAACATTTTACCACTTACTGTTAAGTTTGGGAACATCAATTGCATTTAGGTCCTTTTATCTGCTCCATTTTTAAATATCATTGTTGGGAAAGTTAGATGGTGTCATAATTTTTGTTTCAATCATTAAATAAAATGTATAAAACACATCAGGATAAGAATAGTCTGATACACATACCTACATTTTTGTTTTTTCCCTTGTTTCTTCTTCCTTACTGATGCTCCAAAGTACCTTCATTTATCACTTTCTTCCTGTTTGAAGAACTTCCTTTAGTTAGTCTTTATGGGTAGGTCTTCAAGTACCAGTTTCTTCTTTTCTCCCCTCATCTGAAAGTTTTCATTTTCTCTTCATACCTGGAGAATAGTTTCATCAGATATAAACTTCTTGGTTGACAGTTCTTTTCTTTTAGTACTTGAAAAATATCTGTTGCTTCCTTCTGTCTCCATGATTTGGGTTCTGATAAGAATTGTGTTGATTGGTGTTTTCCTGTTGGTAATGTATTCTTTTTCTTTGGCTGCTTTCTTTAATACATGATTTTTGTATTTCTCTTTAATTTTTGAAACTTCATTAACATGTATCTTGGTTTTATTTCATTTGGGTTTTCTCAACTTTTTGGAACTGTAGGTTTATATATATTTTTTTGCCAAACTGCAGAAATTTTCAGCCATTTTTTCTTCAGATGCTCTTTCTACCCCACTATCTTTCTCCTCTCCTCTGGGACCTTGATGGTATGGTTGTTGTATTCTTTGTTATTTTCCTATAGATCTCCGTGGCTCTGTTTATTTTCTTTCAACATATTTTTCCTCTGTTTATTCAGATTTGGTGAATTTTATTGATATGTTTTCAAGTTCACTGATTCTCTTCTCTGTAATTTCCATTTTACTTTTGAGTTTATACAGTGAGGTTTTTTTCCCCATTAATTGTACTTTTCAGTTCTATAATTTTCATTTGATTATTTTTATAGCTTGGTTTCTTTGTTGAAAAATTCTATTTTTCTTTCATTTGTTTCAGGAGAAACTGTGATTGATTGTTAAAGAGTTTTTATGACAACTGCTTTAAAAATTCTTGTCAAATAATTCCAACATTTGATTCATTTTGCTGTTGGTGTCAGTTGATTTTTTTTTTTCATTCAAGGTGGTTGTTGGTATGACAGGTGACTTTCAACTGTATTCTGGCTGTTTCATCTATTAGATTAGGAGGCACTGAGTTCTATTTAAATCTTTTATCTTAGTTGGCATGCTATCACACTATATAGATTTAGCATGTGGGTCCCAGTCTACTTTTATGGGTTGCAGTTCCAATGGCAGTTTAATGTTCAGAGACTTCACAGTGTTATTTTCCTCTATTTGGTTTATCTGCTGCTCTGAGGTTCCGTTGCAGTCTACTGGTGATATCTGAGAGGCAGAAGATATTTCTTTAAGTAGGGAAGTCAGGTGTTTTGGTAAGGGAAGAAAATTCCATGTTTAGATGGCACCTTCACTTCCCTGGTACATGTGGGTGAGGGAGGACAGTCTTGGTCCTACAGGGACAAAGAGGCTGCCAAGACCAGATTTTTTGCTGAGATCGGACCCTATTTATTTTTTCTGCATGTCTATCCCTGTGCCTGAATTGAAGAGGATAATTGGACAATTTTGCATAAAATTAATCATACACATACTCCACTACCCAAAATCTTACTCTCATGTATCTATTCAAGAGAAATAAAAATTTATGTTCACACAAAAGCTTGTATGTGAATGTCCTTGAGATGGTGAACACATAATTAATCTATGATAAATCCATCTAGCGTTAAACAATTTAGCAATGACAAGAAACAAACCATTCATGCATACAAAATTATGGCTGATTCTTAAATGCATTTTGCTAAGTGAAGTAAGAAAGATTAGAGAAATGACCTATTGTGTAATTCAATTTACATAACACTTGAAAAAGCGAAACTATAGAAAACTACAGAAACTATATAAAACTATAGAAGATTAAAGCATATCAGAAATTGTCTTGTATTGGAAGAGGGATCATATATGTGAAGGTAGCACAGGGGAGCTTTTGAGATGAGGAAACTGATTATTAAACAGTTGATATGAAACTCTGGTAGTTGGCACAAGACAATTCATTTATCAAAATCTATAGAACTATTTCCATAAAGAGTGAATTTTATTCATGTAATATTTAAAAGTCAATCAAGATGTAGGGGAAATGTTAACTCTATCCTATGATGAATGAATTAAACTATATTATCAATGAATTACATAAGCACACTGAAGGAAAAAGGAAGAAAAGAGCTACTTAAGTTCAAAAGGCAGTGTTTCGACTGGGTACTGTATGGCTAAAGACAAAAAGAATTGCAAAAACCCCCTGTACTCTTGTTGGCTTATTTGTTTCCCAGAAGGACTGGGTTAAAAATTCTGAAACTACTTTGTGCATCGGTGTTGAACAAGTAAGTAAATGTAACATAGAGAATGAGAACTAAATTTCTCACTGTGGGAGAAATAAGTCACAGATAAGGCAAGAGGGAAATCTAGAATGAATTCTGTGAAGCTGCAGTGAAGTTGGAGGCTCAACATGGACATATAAGTATATATATATTTATATAGGTAAATATATAACATATGCTATATATGAAAATATATGTAATACACAAATATCTAAATAAATGCTCATAGGTAAATAAATATAAAAATAAATATAGATATATTTATTATAGATATATGTATATCTGCAATAAGTTAGTATACATACATTCATTTCTTTATCCACTGAGAGAAATTAGATCTTATGTCATGCCAGTAGCATTAAGCATACTTTGTGTTCAGGTCTTAGTTCCTAGATAAATTTCATTCTCCAACAACAGGGGAATGTGGCTCTTTGGAGATGCAGTTGATTCCAGGCAGGGAAAATACATGATGAACCTAGAACATCTTGTAGTGCCAATTAGTAAGGAGGTGCTAAAATAAAACAAGAAAGCAAAACAAAAACAACAAAAGATGGTGGTGTATCAAAGAGTGCAGAAGCTGATCTAGAAGAGCTCTTGATGTCCGAAGAACAATGACAAAAGAACACTCAATGAACAACTTTAGCTAAAAAATAAATAATGATGATATTGAAATTAACCTGAAATTTAAACACTCATGAGTCCATACGGATATAAATGTATAACTGAATAAATAAGCAAATAAATAAATAAGGGAGATGAGATAACTCTTATCTGTATAAGAATTCCAACTAGTAAATGCAGAAGAATTGAAAAGAAGAAATGAGAAAATTCCCTATTAGAATACTAGAGATATAATTGCCACAGGTAGAATCCATTGATAAATGCTAAAGAATGGGCAAATTTTAAGGAGAAAATACATAATTTTCTAACTATCTGTCTCTAAATATCTAGTAATTGCAAGGAAGAAAATGGTAAGTTTACACTGGAGATCCCTGGTAGATATCATATTAGCCATGCAATAAAGGTTAATATAACCAGTAATAAAAAATTGACATCATGCGTCCCCTGATCCCCTGTACTAGAAGGGCACACCACTTGCTGGTATCCTTCCCATTAACTAATAAACTCAATATAATCATGAGAAGATATCAGGAAAGTCAAAATTGAGGTACACGCTACAGAATATCTATCCAGTACTTTTCAAAATAGTGTCAAGTTCCTAGGTTCTGAAGGACAAGGACAAGGACAAATTATCCCAAATTAGAGAAGACTAAAGAGTCATGACAACTAAATGCAATATGATATCCTATCCAGATACAGAAAGACATTAGTGGAAAAACTAGGTGAAATCCAATCAAACTTACCTCAGTTACTAGTTTTTACTGATATTAATTTCTTAGTTTTGATAAATGTTTATGCTTAAATAAGTCATTAACACAAAAGGAAGCTGGATGATGGCTGCACTGTAACGTTCTACTGATTTTGCAACATTTCTCTGAGTCTCAAATTATCTCAAAAGTACTATTAGTTCACTTTATTTTAATGATAAGGAAACAACTAATTATCTGGAAATCTAAGTAAATAAAAATGAAAAAAAATAAGTGTTTATTTTGCTTTTATTATATCAACCATACCCTCGGGTAACCAGATAGCAGATGGAGAAAATGTCTTCTTATCAAAGTATTCTAATAAATGAAAACAAGACTTCCAGTTTCTGGTAAATCTGGCATGAAAGCTTGGAAGTCATCACTTCAATCTTTATAACAGGAAAAAAAAAGGGGGGGGACAAACTGAAAAAGCAACATCTCTTATTAAATTCGTTAGAAAATAAGGTCACAGGGAAAACTTTTACCCCCAAAATTGCAAAGACAAACAGGCAAATATGTAGAATCACACCATGACAACAGAAACCCAGGAGCAGAAACTGCCACTGGAGCCAAAACCAGGATAGAAAAACTTAAATGGTAATTGATGAATTGTTGGAAGCTCAGTGTAGACAAGCTTGAGAGTTAAAAACTCCAAGGTGGAGGACTTCTACAAGATGGTGGTGTAGGAGGATCCTGAGCTCACTTCCTCCCACAGACACACCAAATCTACAGCTACATAGAAATCCTCTCCCTCTGAAAAACATCTGAAAACTATATGAAACTGCTTCTTCACAACAAAGGCTAAAATGGCCACATCAAAGGGCTAGGAGAAACAGAAACACAGTACCCCCAAAACTGCACTCCTGACATGAGGACATACAATAAGGAGAGATCTCACCAATTTGGCCCTGCTACCAGAGGAGCAGGGGTTTGGGACTCCACATCAAGCACCAGCCCCTGGGAACTGTGAGAGAGACAAGCCCCCAAAACATCTAGCTTAGAAAACCAATGGGACTGATGTCCAAGGAACCCACAGTGCTATAGAAAACTGAGATTTCCCCTTTAAGAGACTTGCATATGTTCTCACTCACCCCAAGACCCAGAGAAAAACCAGACATTTGAAAAGTCCCTAGACTATATGTGAAAGAGATTCATTTGCTAATCTAAAAGCATATGATGGAGGGGCAGGAGAAGTTGAACTTCTCCCCAGAGATGGGAGTGCTGGCCAGTGCCATTTTTGTACTCTAACCCACCCTTGCTAGCACAGATGGGTGAGTTTGGATGCAGCACCTTCCTATCAGTGGGGGCAAGTGGTCATGGCACTATCCCACTGCCTTGCTGAAGCCATAGAGCATGGTGGTTGCTGTACGCTCCCACTCCCTGGCTGAGACGGGGGACCACAAACTGTCATGGCAGTCTCCTGTTCCCTAAAGTCAGTGAGCACATGTGATTGTGATACTTCCCTACTTGCTGGCTGTAGCTGGTAAGCATGAATGGTGTGGTATTCCCCTGCTCCTGGCCTATGGCTGGCGTATGCACACAGACAACGTACTGCCCTGCTGTGCATTGCCAAAGCCTGTAAGCATGCACAATCAAGACATTTTCCTGCTGCCTTTCTGAACTCAGTGAGTGTGCCCTGCCCCCTACACTCACCAGCTCCCTAGCTAAAGCATGTGCAATTCACAGAGAAGACACCCCTTGATTGCCTGGTCTTGGTGGCCAAGAGGCCTGGCATTCCTGAGCTCCATATGAATGTATTAATCATAAAGATAGTTATTGGAAGACCACTACCATTAAGGCATTGCACAAACAGCATACTGAAACATAGGCCCAGTCTATCTGTGAAAAAGGCCTATTTACTTAGCTTGGAGCTTCAGCGTGAGGGAAAGTCTTCAAGTTTCCCACACATCTATAGGGTAAGTAGGCACTCCCAGGGAATGTAAGCAGGGAGCCACCATCCTTTTGTACCACCTTGGCCTTGCTACAACTCAATGGATCCTCCCAGAAAGAAACTTATACACTCATATGGAACCCCAATTTTTGTAGCTGTCACCCAGGGAACATCTCCAGAATTCCTGGTCTGGGGGCCAGTGGGGATTATGGACCTACTGGACTCTATATATTTGCGTGCCTTTAAAGTTTCTTCCTAAAATGAAGTATTAATTAGTTTCCTCCCTTTGGAACACTGACAAGTCTTGGCACAACCTCAACAATAGGTATATATCAAGAATAAATCTGGGGATTTACAAAATCATAAAGGTTCAAGAGACAACAAAGAGCTAGAGTAAGTTTGAACAAGAAGTTTCATCACCTATACAAGGCCAAGACTCCTTCAAGACTAAAAAAAGGTAGCTGTTTTGCCTGATACATAGAAACAAACACAGAAAGTTAAGCAAATGAAGAAACAGAGAAATATGTTCCAAATGAAAGAGCAGGAAAACATTTCAGAAAAAATATCTTAATAATAAAGAGATAAGTAATCTACCTGATAAAGAATTCAAAATAATTATAGAGATGTTCATCAAACTCAGGAGAATAATGGATGAACACAGTGAGAACTTCAACAAGGAGATAGAAAATATAAACAGAAGTTATAGAGCTGAAGAATGTCATAACTAAACTGAAAAATATACTAAGGGGGTTGAACAGGAAACTGGATAAAGCAGAACAGATCTGCTAGTTGGAAGACAAATCAATGGTCAATCAATTTATGGCAAAGGAACCAAGAATATACAATGGGGAAAGGACAGTGTCTTTAACTAATGTTGTTAGGAAAACTGGATAGCAACATGCAAAAGAATGAAACTGGACCACTACCTTAAATCATATACAAAAATTAACTCAAAATGACTTAAAGACTTAAATGTCAGATCTGAAACCATAAAACTCCTAGAAGAAAATATACATTGTTAACTTCTTGATATACTTGTCGCACTTTTTTTTATATGACTCCAAAGGCAAGGGAAACAAAAGCAAAAATAAACAAACAAGAATACATTGAACTAAAAAATTTCTACACTGAGAGGGAATCCATCAACAAAATGAAAAGGCACTCTACAGAACGGGAGAAGGTATTTGCAAATTATATAACCAATAAGGTGTTAATATCCAAAATATATGAAGAGCTCATTCAACTCAATAACACACGCACAAACAGAAAAACAATCCAATTACAAAATGGGCAAAAGATTGGAACAGATGTTTTTCCAAAGAAGACATACAGAAAGCCAATAGGCACATGAAAAGATGCTCAGCATAACTATCAGGAAAATGCAAATCAAAACCACAATGATATATTACCTTATACCTGTCAGGATGGCTAGTATCAAAGAGACAAGAAATAACAAGTGTTGTTGAGGATGTGAAGAAAAGGGAACCCTATGCATTAACAGTGGGAATGTAGATTGGTGCAGCCACTGTGTAGAATAGTCTGGAGGCTCCTCAACAAAGTAAAAATAGAACTACCATATGATCCAGCAATACTACTACTGGGTATCTCTCCAAAGAAAACAAAACCACTAATTTGAAAAGATATATGCACCCCTATGTCCATTGTAACATTATTTACAATATCCCAAATATGGAAACAGCCTATGTGTTCATCAATGAATGAATGAATAAAGAAGATGTGATGTATATGTATGAATATTATTCGTCCACAAAAAGAATGAAATATTGTCATTTGCAGCAACATGGATGGACCTTGAGGGTATAATGCTAAGAGAAATAAGTCAGACAAATAAAGACAAATACTACATGGTCTCACTCATGTGGAACTGAAAAACAAAATAAATAAATCCCAGTCTCATAGATACAGAGAACAGATTGGTGGTTCCCAGAAGGAAGGGGGATTGTTGGGGTGTAAAATAGGTCAAGGGGATCAAGAAGTACAAACTCCCAATTATAAAATAAATAAATAATGAGCATGTAATATACAACATGAGGAACATAGTCAATAATATTGTATTAATTTTGTGTAATGACAGATGTTAGTTAGACTTATTGTGGTGATCATTTTGCAGTGCACACAAATATAAAATTGCTATGTTGTATACCTGAAACTAACATAATATTGTATGTCAATTATACCTCATTTAAAAAAAGGCCCTCAGAAGGGCACGTTTTGTGATAGAGGGGGACACATCTTCATGAGTTTTACTTCCAGGTTCTCACAGTGAGAATTGGAGAAAAATCTCCTTGTGGTTTCAGCAGAGGGAAGGAAAAGTAGCAACTTCAAATATGACAAGACCATTCTGTTCCTCTTTCAAGGCCTGCCCTTAGGAGAAACTGTTTTTCCAGAACCTAACTGACTTGAGGGAAGGGAAATAATCAATTCCAGTGTACTCTATCTTTTCTGATGAGGGAACGGAAGGCAAGCTGAGGATAGAAGCTGACACCCTGCAAACGCCCCCCCTGCCATGGGATGTATGCAACATTCCTCAGGCACTCCTGGCTGCCCTAAAGGACAAAGAAATAGTCCTTACTACCTACAGCCCATTGACAAGTCCTTGAAACAGGCATGGTGACATTCCTCTAGGAACTCAGCTGCCTCGATGTTAATACTTTGCTAAGGGCAAAAGGCAGTCCTAGCCTGAGTCCTTCCCCTCCACCAAGATCCTGTATGTATAAAAATTCCTTTGGAAACTTCCTTTATCTCTAACCCCCCCTCCCAAGATATGTGTTGGCAATCATCCCCCAAGCATATGGCCCACTGATATACATCTGAAGGGTCTCATGACTAAGGTTTTATTAGACGGTAATAAATGACCCTTTCCCAACAGTAGCTAGCCCCCTCAATGTCCTGGAGACCTTGCTTCCAAAATTCCTTAGAGACTTACGCTGTCCCTAGCCCCCTCCCCACTTGAGGGTATAAAATAGGCCATTCCTCACAACCCCGGGGCAGTAGCTCTTTCTGCTCATGGGTCCTATCCCAGAGTTTTAATAAACCACCATTTGGCACCAAAGACACCTCAAGAATTCTTTCTTGGTTGTCGGCTCTGAACTCCACCCCACTGAACCTCACTTATAGTCCCCAACCTCATCATTTCCTGTCTCACCTAATGTGGGAACCACGGAGAAGCACTTGTGAAGATCACACTCCAGGGGCACAAGCTCACCTAAAGACTGAGATGTAATTGTAGGACTATAGAATGCTTCCTTCACACCTTGCCACTACATCAATAGGGTCCCTGTATAATAACAGAAGATTGTTGCAAGTATAAGAACCTATAAACCTTACTTAAGAAGTCTCTAGGGGCCCCTGAGTGGCTCCTTCAGTTACATGTCTGCGTTTAGCTCAGGTCATGATCCTGGGGTCCTGGGATCAAGCCCTGCTTTGGGCTCCCTGCTCAGCGGGGAGCTGCTTCTCCCTCTGCCTCCTGCCCCCACTCATGTTCTCTGTCTCTCTCTTGCTAACTCTCTCTCTCTCTCTCTCTCAAATAAATAAATGAAATCTTTAAAAAGAAAAAAGAAGTCTCTAGGGATACCAAAAGATAACAGGAAAGACGAAAACAAGGAGACTGGAGGAAATTATATCTTCTGAGTCTTACAGCAAACAGCAAACACAGCTAATTCCTAGCTTGAGAAACATAAAACCTCACACAAGGCCTACTTACCTCAGTTCATTTTACCTAATAAATCATGTCTAGCTTTCAACAACAACAACAACAAAAAATACAAGTCATGCTAAAAGACAAAACACACTTTTTAAGAGACAGAGCAAGCATTAGAATCAGATTCAGATACGGCACAAATATTGGAATAATCAGACTGAGAATATAAACAACTATGATTAATATACTAAGACCTCTGAAGGAAAAAGTGGACCATATGCAAGGACAGATGGTAATCTAATCAGAGAGATGGAAACTGTAAGAGAGAATTGAAAGGAAATACAAGAAATAAAAAAACACTTGTAACAGAAATGAAGAATGCCTCACGCTCATCAATAAACTGGACATGGTTGAAGAAAGAAGCAGTAAGTTCCTATGTCAACAGGAACTTCCAAAACTGAAATGCAAAGAGAAAAAAGGAATTTTAAAGACAGAACAGAATGTCCAGGAACTGTTAGACAATTACAAAATGTATAACATATGCATAATCATGGCTGAGAAGTCTCCAAAGTTAGGGACAGACACTAACACACAGATCCAGATACTACACGGAATGCCACACAAATACCAAAAAACTTCCACCTAGATGTATTATAATCAAACTTTTTTAAAAAAAGATTTTATTTATCTATTCGACAGAGATAGAGACAGCCAGCGAGAGAGGGAACACAAGCAGGGGGAGTGGGAGAGGAAGAAGCAGGCTCATAGCAGAGGAGCCTGATGTGGGGCTCGATCCCATAATGCCAGGATCACGCCCTGAGCCGAAGGCAATTGCTTAACTGCTGTGCCACCCAGGCGCCCCAAACTTCAAAAATTCAAAGACAAAGAGAAATCTTGAAAGAAGCCCACGATAAAAGCAACTAAGCAAGCAAACAAAAACACTCTTAGCTATGGAAAAGCTAGGATATGCATTACAAACAACTTCCCTTTAGAAACCATGCAAACAAGAAGAAAGTGGAATTAAATATTTAAGGTGTTGAAAACAAACAAAAAACCCATCAAACCGGAATTTTGTGCCCAGAGTAATTATATTTCAAAAGTTAAGAAGAAATGAAGGCTTCCTCAGAAAAAATAAAAATTGAGGGAGTCTTTCTTGTAGGAAATGTTAAAAGAGGTTCTTTAGAGAGAAGGAAAATGATACAGGTCAGAAAGTTGGTTCTACATAAAGAAAGAAATAACATTCAGGAAGGGAAAAATAAGGGTAAAATAAAACATTCTATTTTTCTTGTTCTTAATAACAGTTTTTCTCAAAGTATTTATAGTAAGTAACAATTGTGTGACAATAGCATAGACATAAGTAAATGAATGACCGAGATTTTATAAGGGATGGGAGGAAGGGATTGTGACTGCTCTAAAACCCTTGTAGAGGTATAGTGTATTTGAAGGTAAACTTGCATTAGTCTTAAATGTATATTTCAAACATAAGGACAACCCAGAAAACATTTAAAAAGTATAACTAATATGCTAACAGACAAAGAGAAATCAAAATATATGAGGCAAAAACTGAGAGCTCCAAGGAGAAATAGATGAATTGTATAAAATTCTCAGTTAAAATAGGAGGAGCCAAAAAAGAGTGGCAGACAAAAACAAAAACAAGAGCAATAAATAGAAAACTGTAACAGGTAATCCAACTTTATCAATTATCACTTTAAACTTCAGTGATCTAAATACACCAATTAAAAGACAGAGAGTATCAGAGTAGATAAAAAAACAAGATCCAATTATATGTAGTTTACAAGAAACCCATCTTAAATATAAATACACAGGATAAATTATAATGGTATAGGGAAAGATAGATCATAGTATACCACTGATCAGAAGAAGCTAGAGTAGCTATATTAATTTCAGACACATCAGACTTCAGAGAAAGGACAATTATCAGGAATAAAAAGAGGCATTACATCATGATAAAATGATTAATTCACCAAGAAGACATCACAATCCTTAGTATGTGTCTAACAACAGTGTCAAAATATATGAGGCAAAACCTGATTGAGCTCCAAGGAGAAACAAATGAATCTAATACTCTTGTTGGAGACTTCAACACCCTTCTATCAGTAATTGGAGATCTGGCAGGCAGAAAATCAGTGAAACTGAACAGCAGCATCAATCAATTGGATCTAATTGACATTTATAGAATACTTCATCTAACTATAGCAGAATACACAATCTCTGCAAGCTTACATACCACATCCATCGCTATAAACCATATTTTCAGCCATATAATGCACCTTCATAAATTTAAAAGAATAAATGAAACAAAGTGGCAAAATAAATATATTAGCTTTTTACGATACTCGAGCAATTCAGGGATCTAGACATTTAGTATCATTCTCTTGGTGAGATCAAAAGAGTGAAAGCCAGCCACAATGTGCTTCTTGGTGAAAGGTCACAACACCACCCACAGTTTTGTCAAAAGGATTGAACCTGAGTCTTTCTAAACTTCTAGATTCAGCTGTTGGTTTGCAGAAAGTAGGGCAGGAAAACACGCTGAGCTGCACCATGAATTTGAAATCCAGGCAGTAAGAAACTCTATAGGTAAAAGTACTCAGATATTTCAATAGATAAATGGAAAGGAAAGGAAAGGAAAGGAAAGGAAAGGAAAGGAAAGGAAAGGAAAG